>NW_019243496.1:55771-90529 GCF_002742605.1 Olea europaea var. sylvestris | reverse complement strand
ATTAAATCAAGGTACTCAAGCAAATTAAAGAAGAATAAATTTATGTATTTCTCCCCACGATTTGCTCAGTATGGCTGGATATCCGACTAAAGAGAAAAACGAGGGTGATGAAGACATCCATTGACTTTTATATTATTACAAAATGCATCCTTACCAAAACTCGCATCTTTATCAGATACGTTGATAGCAACCACGATTAGGATTTCCATATATAAAAATTATTTCTAATGAAGTTTTTTCTTCTATGTATTATTGAGTGCAAAAAAAATATATATATTAAGTCCATGTTTGAGCCACATTATAAGGAAAAAAGATTCATTATTCATGTCAAATTAATGGGAAATGTGTAGTTAAAAAACAAGAAAATGTTTTAGATTTGCGTGTAATATTATTTTATTAAAGAATGTGTGATTGAAATAATGTCAAATCACTGTTGAAGAATGTATTTTTTTGAAAATAATGTGGCTCAAACAAGCTCTAATTTTGTCATCTCCTGACCCCGTTGCTAATCTTGATCATTAGAGGGGAAAAACAAAAATAAAAATATTCAAATGTATTGCCCATATCCACACAGCTCGCCAATCGTCAAAGACTCCATATTTGCTAGGCTTATGGGTAAGAAAAGTTGAGGAAGGTGGTGGATAAGAGGGAACGGTAGGGGCATAGAGGGCATGAGAGCAAGTAGAGAGGTGTTCCAAGTTATTATATCTCGAGCAAGGTTGATATACAGTAACAATAGTTAAATCATAAATGGTCGAAATATTCAATGCAGAGTTCCCAACATCTATAAATATGAACCACGCATTAGGAATTACACACTCAAAATAATTTAAGGATTTTCTTTGTTCAGGCAATGGCTAATTTTCATCTAACAAGAAGTTATGTCTCTCTATTTCCTAGTTTGATTTTTCTTCTTTATTTTCAAGTGAGCGATGCCCAAAAATTTGGTCCCAAATCCTCCTACTTTGATAAAATATATCAGCTTGGCGCTTCAAAAGCCGATACTGGAAATCTAATTCGTGAAAGTCCATCAAGATCTTTGTGTTCAAGTTTTCCTTATGGTCAAAATTTCTTTAGGGGTGCAACTGGTCGATGCTCAAATGGTCTCCTTATCATTGACTACACTGGTAAGAAATAATTCGTTCATGAAATTTCAGACAATTTCGGCCTTTATTTTGTTTGTAGACATCTCCTTGATTCAACCTGATATAAAATGTCATGTTGAGAGGCGTATTGAAGACAAAATTTTGATATGTAGATATGCCTGTCTAAAATTATTTGCATATGTATATGTTACAGCATTATCAGCTGGTCTTCCATTCCTGAATCCTTATAAGGAAATCGGAGCAGACTTCTCAAATGGCATAAACTTTGCAGTAGCAGGCGCAACTGCTTTACCAGTCGAAACCTTAGCAGCTATGAATATTAGATCGCCATTTACTCCAAGTTCTCTTAGTGTACAATTGGATTGGATGGCTTCTTTTTTCAATTCCACATGCCACAGTAACAAAGGTTGATGATTATTTAATCTTCGTAAAATGAAATAAGTGTAAGAAATAAATTTTCTTTTTCCCAGATTGTGCAGAGAAGAATGCAAATGCTCTCTTCATGGTTGGAGAAATCGGATCTAATGACTATAACTATGCATTATTCCAAGGAAAATCTATTCAAGAGGCTAAACAAATGGTACCACAAGTTGTTGGCGTGATTGCAATTGCTGTTAAGGTAAGTTTTCTTATTAATGATACTGCTATATGTGCTTCTTTTATGGTCACTGTAACTATCTTTTGGTAATGGTCCAGAAAGCAATCCAGTTTGGAGCTACTCGAGTAATAGTACCTGGTAATTTCCCTGTTGGCTGTTTTCCGCTATATCTTACTGGGTTTCAGACCAATGATTCAACAGCTTATGACGAAGAATTTCATTGCCTAAAAGACATAAATAACTTGATGATTTATCATAATGAGCAACTGCAACAAGCCACTAATGAATTGAAGGCACAAAACCCAAATACCACAATTATCTATGCCGATTACTACAATGCCTACCTTTGGATTCTATCTAAAGCGCGATTATTAGGTAAGGGAGTTATGAAACTTCAAAACTATTAGCTTGCTCGTTCAGTTAGATGAATTAGGGGAGTATGAAGATACTGTCTTGTTTTGTCATCATGTCAAGTGCTGTAAACCAAACATGTATTTGACTTTTGTTATGTTCTTCGCTCTTACAGACTTTGATATCAATGCTGTACGAAAAGCTTGTTGTGGAATCGGAGGTGCTTACAATTTTGATATGAACAGGTTTTGTAGTATGCCCGGAGTACCAGTCTGTTCCAATCCGTATAGATACATAAGTTGGGACGGAATTCATGTGACTCAACACGCGAATGAATTGATCTTCAAATGGTTGATGCAAAACACCTTTACAAAATTGCCACTCCATTTTTAGAAGGCTTGCAAATTGAACCCATTGCAAGCAATAAACCAAACAATATGTATATGCATCTATATGCTTGGCTTGTACTTGCATACATGTGATCACCGAAAAATAAATGAAGACCTTGATAATTGATAAGAACTTTTGGAGATCTTATAACATCGCCATACAACTAATTTCATTTAATTCCATCCCTTGTTTTTTATTTTTATTTTTTTTATATTTAAAGTTTTAAACTTTTCCTGTATGATCATATACAAGTTCAACTCTCTCTCTTTTGCTCAGGATGGGGTGTTTGTTCTACGAGAAAGTGAAGAATGGTAAGGGTTTGTTAATGGTGAATTATGGATGTAATTATATTATTTTGATGATGTCTTCGAACAAAATCTTTTCATTATTTTTGTTAATGATAATTCCTAATATTAACCGAATTTTGTGAAATTTTACAGTAAATTGTGATACACTAGCGGACCCACAATGGGTCCTTGTGGGTCACTTGACCCACCAGCTTAAAATTTATTTATTTAACTTTTTGTTTCCTCAAAATTCAGATTTGAAGCCTTAGGAAATTATTTCATTTTGATGATATCTTTTGTATTTTCTTATGAAATGGAATTGGGCATTCCCTTAAGTGCTTCAAATTCTATTTTGTTTTGGTGATTTTATGGTAATGAATTCTTGTTGTGATTTTTTTGTCTTTATTTGAATTGGAATGCAGTTGATAATGTAGCATTCAGAATTTGTTATGATTTTGTATTTTACACTTGAATTGATTGTTTGCATTAATTGTGATGGAAAAATAATTTACACGTAAATATGGTTTATCTTTTGATGATCACATTGTTAATGAAAAGATTATTGGAGATTAAAAAAAAAGGAAGATGACAAACTTGGTGATATTTGAGATAAACGTAAATTTGTATTCTTTGAGTGTTTGATTGTGTCCCTACCAACTCAAAATGTCTGTGTTTGTGACTGCTGTAATACCAAAATGAATTTCTTTCTAAGACTTTAGACATTTGAATCATAAATGGTGTTGGGCCCATGGCCTTTTATTCAATTTAAAGCAACAACGAATGTATATAAAAATATAAGTGCAAGAATTAAATGTAAGGTGGTTTGTCCGTGTATGACCGATTCTTTATGTCGGTCATAAATATTAATGAAAATCCATTTTGCAGGCTCGAGAGGTTAAAAAAAAAATTTGTTCATAATGCCAATCATGTCAACAGATTACGAATTATTGTCCCAAAATTTTACGTCGATGGAGTAAAAACCAATACTATTGATTAAAGAAACTCGTTTGGTAAGACATTTTGAAAGTCAAAAATTGCTTTTAAAATTAAGAAAATTACTTTTGAACTTATTTGAATAATGTTGTGGAAGTGCTTTATTTGACTAAAAAGCTTTCAGAGGAAGTTGACCTAAGGTAACATTATTAGAAAATTCTACAAGAAATAGAAGCAAAAACAAAATCCTTGATAGACATGATCTTAATTCTTGATTTCTCAATATATATATATGTATACATTAATGTTAGCGCGTTAAAATATTGCATTATGGATGATAAAACTGCACAATTAAATAGCAATAACCTATACGGAGTAATTAATAAACTTAAATATACTACCCATCCATTAAAGAACAACAAAAAGAAGCTTTAAAGATTTGAACACATCAGCATCATTTTGACAAGCAGCATACCATAATAAGGATATTTACATGTTAAGAGACGCATATTAAGGATATTTACGTGTATCTTCAGGGCCGGCCCTGAAACTTATGAGACCTTAGGCAACAAATCGTTACATATTAAGGATGTTTATATGTATCTTCAGGGCCGGCCTTGTGTATCTTTGCAAAAGAAGGGTGCAAAATGAATTGGCATACCCCATCATATATTTAGTGCGCATTTCACTTTTTAATTTATGACAATATAATCATCTTGGAGTAGGAGAATGGTTTAATTTCACACAACCAAATTGCATACTCATCGGATAATCTTAAAGCAAACAATATTGATCCAGCACTTTAATATTTTCTCTTAATAACCAAAATTGATTTCTTTATTTAAGATAAAGAATTATGAGAATGATGTGATCCCCCAATCTGAAAATCGAAAATGATCACATAAATGTTCTTCAGAGGATAATCCATTAAAAACTCCCTACACATTCTTAAAGAGCCTAAGTTGACTCGATTTATCACTTATTCAAATACAAGTGTAAAGCTCTTAACTGTAGTCATCAAATTTCAAATTACCAATTTTCTACCACATATCTTGAAAATCGATTTTATATAAGTGAAATATGCCATAGACATTGACAGTACACAAAAAGAATGGTCAAAATCGAACAACTTGAGATGATAAACTATTTTTAACTATTTTAAACATGTGCTCACATATACATTACACCGTAATTGTCTTGTTATAATAATTCAAAATTAAATATTCACGAAATTATTTCTTTCGATTTAAAACTAACGCAAGTGTACGGTTCTTTAACAAGTAATAAAGTGGATTAAATGAGTCCGAATATCGTCCCACAGAGATTGATTAGTTCAATTTTATCTATCGTCGCTTTAACCGAAACTAAATTACCAAAGTGATTGTGAACCTAATGGAAACCTTAATATTAGAAAGAAAACTCTAATTATGCAATTTTTATGAATTAAATTAAATATGCAAAATAATATTTTTAATACTCTAGAATGAAATCAAGTGTTGAAAACGCACGTTTGTTGTAATCAATAGAAATTAAACACACTAGGATCACGATTTTCCATGCAATTATCACTTTAAAACCTTAGTTTCACAATATGACAATACACTTCAATTGTGACGAATCAATGTTCCTAAATCTATCCAATACTCTCTCTCGAGATGTATTGAACCTATTTCTACTTACCACCGACCTATATTTCTATGAAAAGTGCATATGTAAAAATACATGCGATTTTATGAACACTTAAATATTCACGTAAAGCATAGCGATATATTTCTATCCTCTGTCGGACCCTACGATAATTTATATTATGTCGAACTTATTCCAATTCTCTCGAATGCAAGAATAAATCACCCAAACTCACACAATTACAAGCCCTTAATTGCAGAAACAATAATTGCATATAAATCATTCAAAACAAAAGAAATATATTTTAATGTCAAATTGTAAAACTAGAATTTTAAATATCACATCACATGGTACATCGATCTCCTAGTACATGTAAATCTAGCCTAGCATAATGGGAAATAATAATGGGAAATAAAGAAAAACAATAATTAAAACCAAGGAAGAACATCACACAATTGATTCTTGAAATGAAATCTTAAATTTTGAAGTGGATTGCCTTGTTTTTGCCTTATTCTTCCTCTCCAAATTCTCCAAAATTATGTATATCCCCTCCTCCTTATGTTTTAGGGTCGTCTAATATTTATTGGGGACGGAATTAGGTCAAGAAAGTCACCCAAAACCTTACTAAATTGTGTTTGAGTCGAATAAGGAAACCTGATATTTCGTCACATTTTTATACCATGCGACTGCATGGTATAAAGCCATGCTACCGCATGGTTCAGAAGTTTCAGCCCAGATTTTTCCCTGTATTGCCTTGTGCGACCGCAAGGAATTAAACCCATGCGACCGCATGGTTATAGAAAATTTTTCGTCGGACAGCTTTCAGTATTTTGATCATATATTTCTCTCCTGATATCCGATTGAGATGATTTAAAGTGCGTTGGAAAGAGAACTCACAGATCTACAATTTTCATAGAAATAGGCATTCCCAAACTCAGATGTTTACTATACCAAAATTGGGTCTCAAGTGGAGACTAAAAATCCCAAACATATCATTTTCGTCTGAAAGTTGATACTTGATAATATTTCAACTATACTTCACCTCTTTGAATCCTTTCCTCATCTAATTGACCTCTAACACTCTTGAATCTTCATTTCATCGCCGTCTCATCTATGGATTATTTACAACTTGGTGGTGGAGCTTTTGTTTTCCTTCATTTTGGTCCTTTTTCGAATATTTTCTCCTAAATTTCACCATGTCCATCAATATTCCCTACAAATCACAAATGAAACGAAATTAAGCCACAATTAAACCATTTTGCTCGTAATTAAGTCATGTTTGTGATCTAAATAAGTGTGCAAAAACACACTTATCAAATCCCCCAAACTTGAACTGTTGTTTGTCCTTAAACAAAATAGTGACTTGACTCTCAACAAACATGGCTTAATAGCCTGCCTTGTCTCAGGTTCGGAAGTGAGTAATTGACATTAGAAAACATTTCAATAATGCATGAATAAAATCAACATTTACCTGTTAAATGCACACTTGACGTGGGTGTGTAAACTCATACCAACATATTAAGTTCATGATTGGTGTAATCTCGACCCCAAGTGGTCATATATGTCCTTACTTCGCTCGAGCGATACACAACCCCCCCCCCCAAACTCATTCTTTTCACTCTATTATCTTGAGGTGTGTTCTAAAGTTAGAAGTTTAAATAACTATAGTCCTTACCCTCTCTTAGTTTGAATAGATTTCACTATCACAAGTTCACATGTCAACAAGTGAAGGCTCTCCCATATTTGATTGATTCAACACTTAAAGATTAAACTAAGTTATTAGGCTCGCCTCAAAGGTATAGTTTCTTCAACCAAATGTCCAAGGGACTCTTACTTATTTTCTGATATATCTTTTTTTTTTCATCATTTTTCATTTTTCTACATCATCTTCTCATTTGCTTTCTATATAACCCCTGTAGCGAGCTTTAAGCCGATGACTCCCAAACCAGTTAGCTTTAGAGTATCAGGTTTTAAATCCTTGTAGGTTTATTCACTCGAGTTATAAAAGCTCGATCAGATGACTTTTTATTCACTTCTTCCCCTCTTGCTTTCTATATGACCCATGTAATGAGCTTTGTGCCGATGACTCCCAAACCAATTAGTTTTAGGGCACCAAATTTTGAAATATCCTTACAAGCTTACTTGCTCGAATCATAAAGGTATGGAAAAAAGGTGTGTTGTTTTCACAAGTTAGATTTATGCCCTTTATTATTTTTCTAGACATTTGGCCTCCAAAATTAACCCCCAATTTAAGATTTTCACATAATTTTCATCTCACTGGTCTAAGCAATCCACACAATAGAATTCATGCACGGAGCCCCCATTTATCTCAATGTCTTCCTATGATTGCTCAACCATATCCAAACTGTCTTAATGTAGTTTACTATTTGATGTAGTAGAAAGTTATCATTCTTCTCCTACTTTATGTTCAAAACCTCAATCACTAACCTAACATGTCGAGCATGAGTGGCGTGCATAAAAAAATGTCAAGCATTACATCAACAAGTACTAGTTAATCTATTCAGCACCATATCCACAGTTTGTAATTTATACCAATCCAATAATCACATCATATCTAGCAATGCTATCAAATCCACACAAGCATGCAAGAATAGAAATACAGCAAACTGAATAAAATATAAAGAATATCTTTTTAAATCCTCGACAGGCACACGAATTACAACAATTAAATATAGTTATTGATGAATATAGCCAAAATGACGAAATTATGTTCGTGTCCAAGATTATGTCACCCAACCCCAAACTTAGATAATACATTGTCTTCAATGTGAAAATGAAATAAAAGTGTAAACATACATAATTGAAGGACAATAATAAATTTAAGCGCAAGATGGAGTACGAGTACTCCCTTGATCAAGATGAAAATGGTTAATGAAAATTGGGACCAGCGGTACCGTCTCTTGGTGGTGGAGCTGTGACGTTCTTTTTGACGGCATCCCGTAAAAGTGTAAAGTATGCGTATTAGTCCACCTAGTGTAAACAGATGCAACTGAAGCAAGAAATAACCTACGTAGTGCACAAATCCCCCAAACTTGATTCAATGTGTCCATTGTTGGTGTGCAGAATGCATAATTTATGTCTCAACATAAGGTTCATATCACAAAAATGTGAATTACCAACGAAATTTCGCTCAAAATATGCACTTTGTTTAATTTGATATATGACTGACTAAAATAGGACTTCAACCTCATGACTCATGCTCGGTGCGTTGGAACTCGTGTGGACCATGCCTAGACTCCATGTGATAGGGATGTATGATCGATGACCTAAAACTATTGATAATGCAAAAAAAAAAAATAATAATAATAATAATAATAATAAAAAATAAAAAATTGAAGAGTTCCTAAAACTATTGCAAAACGAAGTAAATGAAAGGATAAAAACGTTGGGTTACCTCCCAACCAACGCTTTAAAAAATAATCACATAAATGTTCTTTAGAGGATAACCCATTAAAATGTCCCTACACATTCTTAAAGAGCCTAAGTTGACTCGATTTATCACTTATTCAAACACCAGTGTCAAACTCTTTAACTGTAGTTAACAAATTTGAAATTACCAATTTTCCACCACATATCTTGAAAAGCGATTTTATATAAGTGAAATCTGCCATAGGCTTTGACAGTACACAAAAAGAATGGTAAAAAATTGAACAACTTGAGAAGATAAACTATTTTTAACTGTTTTAAACATGTGCTCACATATACATTACACCTGCAATTGTCTTGTTATAATAACTCAAAATTAAGCATCTACTAAATGGCCTGACATCAGCAAAATTACAATGTAGCTCAACTATCTTTCGGTACAACAAAATTAGTAGACAACATAAAGGTTCATATCTAACTTCCTCGTATGAATTTTTTTATAACATCCTCCAGAGCACATCAAAGCTTAAGATGTTAGACAATAATACACTTTTTAAGTAACATAAAAACTGGGACGTCAAAATAGGAAAATTTGGAATTATCTTCTCAATAATTCCAATCTCAAGACACTGATTCCATCTTCAAGCGCAACCTAAAATTAATTCAAAAGCATGCATCATATATGGAGCAGTGGATACATCAAAAACAATATCAGTTATAAAGAACCTGAAGAGTTCGATATGATCGATGCCATGACGAGTTTGCACTATACTCATGAGTTGTGAACATATTTTAAGAAAGCATCTGTAAAACATATCCTTAGCCACCAATGTATTCAAATTTTTTCAAGTAAATTTAAAATTCAAAATGACATGTTCTTCATCACTCATCTATTTTAGAAAAGTTTCCACCAGCACAAAGTTTAGTGCTTAGAATAGATGTGATCAACACAATGAAGAAATGCCAATCCTAATTAGAAACTCACCTGGAGTATTCTAGAGATTTCACCCATGATTGAAAATCACATATTTGGAGGCTTCAAAGTGACCAGGAATTGTGGACCTTGAGGTCTTGGACAGTAATTCCTTTAAAAGTAAAAGAAACAAACTTAACGAAACAGTTGTAGGGGGGAAAAAATCATGAATACAAAATAAAAATTTTAAAATTTTAAAACTAAAGCTAACGGTAAAAGAAATTGAAAGTAAATTTTTTAGAAGTAAAAGAAATAAACTTTACCAAAAAAAAAAACGAATCCTCACCTTAGATTTGTATTGTTCAGTAGAGAAGAGAATGAAGAGGAAACTTGAAAGAACCTACAACGAGAATCACCAAACAAATATACTTTATCAAATGAACATTGAAAAAATAAGAAGATAGTAAAAATTGGAATTTCTATTTTGAAGGGATATGTTTTGTTACCTAGAACTATACCCAAATGAAAATGAATAGATTAAATAGGTTCTGGAAACGGAATGAAAATGTATTATGAAAGACATAATAATTTCGCAAATGAGAGAAGTTTGGCTCAATAATAATTTAGCTAATAAGCATTATAACAAAGTTTAACTCCATTTCCTAAGGAGACAAGTAGGTCATTTTTCTTACTACAAAATACATAATAAGTTTAGCAAATTAAAGAAGCTGACGTTCACAGGCAAGGATTCTTCTCCTCCATATGCTACACAACTTTTAGTTATACACTTTACTGTCTCATTAACATAAAAGAAAAACTTGTTCAGCGAAAGAGTTCTTGCGGTTGTAAATTGAAGGACCATAAAAGTAGTTACTATAGCGACTGGAATTATTCAGATAATTATACGTGATTGTGAAATTCAATTCCAGAACTAAAAATATTGGAGAGTTTTCTCATTTTCCAAGTTAAAGTTAGTGAAAATTATAGTAATCATTCCCGTAGTTATGGATTCAAAAACCTTGCTGAAATTTTTTAGCTATGTGAAAACAGATGTCATGCATATAAATGTTAAACAGCATTTGAATTGTTAAATAAAATGTGTCCAATCCAAATAGATGCAGTCTTGCCAGAGAAAGGAGAGCTGAGCCAAATAACAAGTTAAATTCAAAAAAATTCGGGCATCAAGTTGCTCATTTTAACATCTTTTCATATATGTTTGTTCCCATTCTATTGGTTAGAGCGTGACCAATTTACCTGGTAAGGGGAAGCTAATGGTGGCATTGATATTGCCCTTCATCTTGAACTTCATCTTCCTTTCTAAATTTAATCAAGCAAAGAATCGATTACTGATTTGTGTGATATACTTATATCCAGAAGCATATAAAATTAGAAGAGACATTCATTCTCGAATACCTGGGCAGTTTAATAGAAGATTTTGATCGAAATGGATCGATCCATTGATTTGCTGCACAAGGAACATATTGCTTGAATAAACAAATAAACTCTATCTTAGAGATTGAGCAAATATACTTCAAACTAAAAAACACATTTTGTTCCTTCTAGGACTTCTACTTCTACGGTGGCTCCTACGTGGCCTTCTTGATGGGCTGTGCTTGTATTCCTTCACCTGAATTCATCAATTTACAAAGAAAAAAGTTTATTATTTCATAAGATAGTTGCTTTCGTAAAGATATTATTGTACGAATTCTTAGATTTCAGTAGTAAGAATTACGATATTCTACGGCGGCTCCTACGTGGCCTTCTTGATGGGCTGTGCTTGTATTCCTTTACCTGAATTTATTGATTTACAAAGAAAAAAGTTTATTATTTCATAAGATAGTTACTTTCGTAAAGATATTATTGTACGAATTCTTAGATTTCAGTAGTAAAAATTACAATACTGTAAGAGTTAAATCCCTCTAAGAAGTAAAAAGTTCAAGATTTGAGCATTGTATAGGTTACAAAGGCACAAATGTAATTTCTAACACTATATTAGAAATAGAAACTGAATTCCAAGTGCTTGCTTTGGGTTTTTTTTTTTTTGATAAAGAAGAAACGACATTCTTTGAAAATTTAATCCCTTAAAAGAGAAGAAAAACAGACAAAGAAGAGAAAAAATATAAAAGAATACCCGGATATTATTCTGGTCGAAAGATTCTTCAAATCGTGATCATCAAATTTCCGGATCTGAGCAAGAGGACAACAAATTACCAAATTGACTAGAAAAATTCATGGATGCACAGAAGCTCAAACATTTTGAAGATGAATACAACCGTGACTTACAACATAATTAATGTTTTAGCAATTACTATAGTTAACTATGCCAAAGGTTCCTGAATATAGTAACAAATGTTTATAAACCCCATTAACAAGGTTGCACGGAGCCATTAGCATCTCTATAGTAAAAAAAAAAATGGTATTGAGTAAAATAACTTACCATCATCATCACAAGAAACTTGAGAAAAAAAACATCCCTAGATTTTCACATGTAATCCTGAAACAATTTTTCACAAGATAAATATAATTGCTAGAAAAAAAAAACAACAACAACAAAGTTCGTACTCAGAAAATTCTACTTACCTTCAAATTTTGCCAAGAACCAGAAGGAGGATTACATATTTCTTCTAGCATGTGCAATATCTCATTTCAATATGTGAATGATAAACTAAAGGAACATCTAGCTACAATAATGTTCACAAAAACATAAATCACAAAATAGAGAAATTACAGTTTGTCACTTCTTTTTACAAATTATTCAGCCGATCATGCAGTTTCTACTTTCTAGTTGGAAGTTTTCATGTTCTCAAAAGTTAATTTTCAAGAGGTCAATGTTTCAAGCTCTCTAGTCACATTTCTCCACGTCATACTCAACTCAATCCTATGTTTCATTTATTCGTCGACAAATTTGACAATCAAAAAATAAAAGAAATCAAAAATTAAAACTCATAGTGGCATAATTCAATCAAATTGCTCCACTTTTTATTTTATACACAATCTCATATATTATTTTTTCTTACAATATATTCATAATTCCGGAACTCGTTCTCAACATAATTTAACTTTGCCAGCTCTAAATTTATAAGCATTTCCAAATCTTCCTTGTGCTTATATTCACCAGTTTCTAGCAATTAGCCTTTTAATCTGAGTGACCTTTGTGCATTGCTGCTTCCCTATGTTGCTCAGCCCCACACCACACCCAAAATCTGAAATCTTAGTTTTGCCGGTGATAAAAATGAGCAAGCTTAATCAAATAAATGCAGAAATTTAAAAATTTTTGCCAATAAGAACAAACTTTTAAGACATTTAAGATGAAAGCAAACCTAAACTTCACATTTTTTCTCAAATTTCTGAACTGAAATTCATAAATTTTTCTTGGGGATACGATTAAATACTGTTTTAAAAAAACTCAACAATAAATTGCAATGGAGGAAGCTAATACTATATTCTCTACCTCCTTCGAATTGCACAAACTGATGGCTCAGAGCGAGTACATGATCGTCTAGTCCCATGCGCTATGGAAGAATCGAAAGAGGAATCCACATGGAGTCGGTGGAGTTAAGAACACCAAATCTAAGCTTGTACAGCCAGCTCATTCCTGGAGAGATGAAATTAATTGAAGGGTTTTTAGCGTTGTAGGAGGAATTAAAGTGTGTTGGGAATGGGGATTGAAATTCGGGAAAGAAAAAAGAGGGTTTAGAGATGGAAGAAATGACGCTTGTTAGGGCGATCATTTAATGAACAATGCAGAACCACTGTAGCTAGAAAGAATGGTGGCTACATGGAAAGCAAATAACTATTATATAGTCAACAAGGATGGCTAAATGGGGGAAGAAATGAAAAGGAAGAGATAGATACATTGAGTATATACAGTGAAAGCAGAGAGAATAAATTGGGCCTCTACAGTGCAGTTGACCTGTCCTTCCGTGAACAGTACAAAACCAGTTTTATATTCTTATGAAAATCAAATATGAATCAAGACATTCATATTTTGGAATTTAAATAGAAAATTTGCACAATGTGATAGGATTTGGAAACCTTAGCTTGTACCACCAGCAATTGAATGGCACAGAACAAATCCCCTCAAGACTATCACTTCCATCCGCTTCTCTATCGATCATGTCCATTAGGTCCTTCTCATATTGCTTACACTGATTGAACGAAAATAATTATGCCAAAAGGAACAAATACAGACGGGACAAAAGAAAAGGAAAGAAAGAGAATTATTTGCAGTCTAATATGTAAGGGGATAGTAAATGCTTATCTACAAAGTGCTTGTTCAGGAAAGCAAAAAATGTTGCTAAAAAATTGGTGTCAATGTAAACAATTAATTTTAACCATAAATATCATGGAACACACAACTTTTATCAACTTTTCAACCACATGTGACACATTTCACCATCTTTTATCTAAATCCACTAACCCTTTTATGGAGAACTTTTTGAAACAACTCCTAACTATAAACTACAACAAATTAACTCGCAGTATTGTCAAAATCTGCTAGCACTTTTTTTTTTTTTCCCATTTGTTAGGCATGTGAAAATACAATATAATGTGCACAAACATTAAACATAAATTGTGAATCGTACATGTCAAAGCAATAACTGACAAGATGCTGAAATGGGAAACAACACAAACATTAAAGATGGAACAGCTGCCTCTACAACTACATATACAGCCACCATCAAGTGGTTGACTCTGCAAGCAGATGTGAGACAGCAAAAACGACAGCAAGAAAACAAGATCCTTTTTCACATGTGAAAAGAGAGAACATTGGGGCATGAACCAGAAACTCATCACCATAAAAATCTTGAAATACAGTAAAGTGATCCCATCCATATTCTCTCTTAAAGAGCCAAAAATTACAAATTGAAATACCATGAAAAGGAAGGCAGGGGAAAAAACTTACTGAGGAGAGGATAAAGAAACATAAGATTGATCCAGTCAAATAACAACGAAAGCCATTGAAGATAAATATCATTGATGTTGACTTACTGCATGGATAGATCAAATTGAACATCATTATTGATATTGATTTATTGCATAGTAGATCAAATTGACGATCATCAAGTACTTATCTAGTATAAAACCCAAGAAGAAAATAAATTTCGACACGGAGAAAAAAATGTCTAAAAGTTTCCGTTGCACTATGGAAGTGTTCATACATGTAAATTGACATTATGGAGCATGCAGATCAACTTCGACGGAAGGTTTGGATAACTTGGGATGCTCTCAGCCTCCTTTTGAATCAATGCTGCCACCTACAAATAGAATATATACAAGTACATATCAGATATCGTGTGAAAATTTACTGTATTTCTCGAAATAGAGAGAAAGGACGTACTTGTTCACTATGACCTTGAGGAAAATAGACCACAAGACTTCCCACAGGAGGTAAAGAAACCAATGGGCCTGCACACGCATGTCATAACTCTGAATTAATCACAATTTCCCCTCATGTAACAGAAAATTCATTACATGAAACTTGAAACTTAAAAAATGACAGTAAAATTAAAGAAACGTTACTTGTAATACAAAGTAATTTATGATTTCAAATGGCTACAAACGAAACTTCTATTAGGCCAAATGAGATATAAATTGTTACCAAAGGATTTTCTTTGATTTTGAAACTATATTCTCCCATTGTCAAGCGTTTACATCCTCAACCAGTTGTTAAATGTATAGTTTATCTATTTTCTATGTTAATCAATCTAGAAAGTCATAAACCGCAAAATATAACTGGAAGAGAAGATTCTGAAGCAAAGTTCAAAGTTACGACATAAAAGTAGCAAATTTAAAACAGAAAGAAGTCACATATTCAGAATAGGCCGGCAGCAATAACAGAATTCCTCAGCAGTAAAGATTGATGTTAGAGAAGAGGATCATAAAGTTCAGACAGTATTACTAATATTCATTTTCCATTTTCATGCCCACTTAGTTCATACTTTATCCAAAAATGTCATAGAAACTCATGCAGCCCAAAGTTGAGTGGGTGACACTATTCTATCATTGAAAAGAACTTTGATTTTCAGGATGTATTACCATCATCCAAGTTTCCATTTTTCTAAATTAACAATTTGAAGTTCTCTCAAGGAAAAAAAAAAAAACAAGGGAATTATATAATACACGGCTCAGTAAGATCAATTTGCTTTCTTCATATTTTCCCTTTACCCAAAATCACTTATTTGGTTAGTTAGCCCTACAAAACCTATGACTTTTAATAAATTTCCAAATCCCACAGAGGTAATTTCACAATTAATCATACAATCAATAAGAGGTGAACAACATAAGTGTTAAAAAGATTAAGAAAATTTGGTGAAGAAATTAATTTGCCATCTGTTTCTCGCATCGGTACTCGTAGAGATGAGAATCCTCAGACAACTTATTCTGCTCCTCCAATTCGTGGACCCGAATATCCGCTTCCTTGGCCCTCTCATCTGCCTCATTTGCAAAATCGATAAACCCTACACACAAAAGAGAAGTAATGAAGCAAAAAAGAAGGTCAATAGAAAGAAAGAACTATACCTATTTCGAGGTTCAATATACTGGAAAAGAAAATGAAATTGGTGAAGCGTGCATTTGTGTGTGTAAGAAGAGGGGGTTATGGACCTATATCATACGCACCTATTATTCATTCTCTAATGCATTCCATCGCTATTGCATTTCATTTCAGAGAGGAAAAGAAGACTGCGTGTAGATTTGAAAGACTATACCGTGAAATTCATTATTGCATTAACCATGTCTGATTCAGGTACGCTTTCACTTTAATTCTTGTATTTCTTGATGATTTAACATGAAAGATTCGATGATTAAAAGTATTAAATTATCTAACAAGTGGTATCAGAGCCTTTTCATGTTGAATCATTGATAATCGAATAATTTAATTTGGTTCTTGCAATATATTTGAAGTTTTTAGATTTAACAATTTTGAATTTAATTTTTGTTGAATCTGAAATTTCTACTGCATGATATTCTTGATTATTTCCATAGATCTGGAATAAGTCTTTGATATTCAGTTTGAGAAATTTAAGATTACAGATTTTGAGTTTAAAATTTTCTGGAATTTTCGATTTCCTATGGTTTTAAAGAATACAGAGTTTTGTGATTCAGATATTGAATTCAGATTTAAAAAAAAAAAAATTATATATATCAGGCTGCCCGGAGGCAGCCTGCCGCCGACCACTTACAGCAGCGCGGTTGTTGTATGCCGCAGCGTCGAGGCACTGCTCCTTTGGGCGCCGGCCTTGTGAGGGCAAAAAAGAAGAAATTTTCCTTCTAGATTTCAGTTGGGTTGATTTTGGGGGCGGGGGCTTCTTTTGTAAATTAGATTATTTGAGGTCCTTAGTTGCAATTAAGGTTAGGGGTATAAAATTAAGATTTCGTCCCTAATATTTAAGTTATATTCAGATTTGGGCCTTTAAGTTTTGGATTTAATAATTCAGTTCCTAAAGTTTAAAATTAATTAATTCAAGCCATTAAAGTTCTGTATTTATATTTAAAGCCCTCAAAGTTTAATTATTAATTCAAATTGGCCCCCTAAGTTCATAATTAATTCAAATTGACCCTTAAAGTTTCAAATTTTCAAAATTTGATCCCTAAAGTTTTGAATTGGTCAATTTTGGCCCCTAAAGTTTTAAAATTTGTTCTAATTGATCCTCTAAAGTATTGAATTAATTAATTATGGTTTTTAAAGTTTCAAGTTTATTAATTTCAACCCCTAAAGTTTGGAATTAATTAATTTTGCCCCCTCAAAGTTTTGAATTATTAATCCTAAGGACCCTAAAGTTTAAAACTAATCAAAATATGCAAAATTAGTGATTCTCTTTCTCAAATTTTGGTACTAAGGACTCTTTTAAGAGATATAAAATTCGAAAGTTGGTTAATTGAAACAACATGTTGCCAAAGCAACCTCTCTTGTGAAAATTAACTAACTTAGAATATTAAAAGGTGTTTGTGCATGTGTTATTCATGGGAATATTGGTCGGCCCAAATGAAGCTCAATATTTAGCCGAATACACGTGCACATGTGGTGATAAACGTGTGACGATTATTTGGTTTAATGTGCGATCAATAAATCGATCCAAAGAAATGTTTGTTGATTGACACGTTGTTTTATCGTCAATGTTTGATCACTGAACCAAGAGTACCGCTTACAAGTCAATATCTCTGTCCAAAGACTAGATATTGATGTTGTGCTGGGTATCTTGTGATGGGTCCTACCACTATTTGAGATTATTATTATTATTTGCATATTAAAGATATTCATGTGAGCTATTCATAATAAACGTTCTCTAATTCAGTTTCAGGTTCTGCTGCTAATATCTCTGCTAGCATCAATTCAATTCCAATGTTAAATGGCACAAACTTCAAGGCATGGTAAGGGAACGTTATGATTGTTCTCGGAGTCATGGACCTGGACCTTGCTTTACAGGTCGATTAACCTGCTGCACTTACTGATAAGAGTACCTCTGATGACAAGAGGGAGATGGAAAAGTGGGAACGATCGAACCGCATAAGGTTAATGGTCATGAAGCGTGCTATTCTAGAAGCATTCCGGGACACTATGTCCGATAAAGTGACTATGGCTAAGGGTTTCCTTTAGGATCTTGAGAAGAGGTTTGCCAAGAATGAAAATGCTGAAACAAGTACACTTTTGGCAAATCTTGTCTCAATGAGGTAGAAAGGGAAATGAAACATTCGGGAGTACATTATGGAAATGTCTCACATTTCTTCAAAACTAAAGACACTCAAGTTGGATTTATCTGAAGACTCGTTGGTGCAATTGGTTCTGATATCCCTTCCGGCACATTTCAGTCAATTCAAGATGAGTTACAACTGTCAAAATGACTCATGGTCCCTTAATGAGCTCATCTCACACTGTGTCCGGGAAGAGGAAAGATTGAAGCATGAGAAGACAGAAAGTACTCATTTAGCCACCACCTCTAAGGACAAAAAGAACAAGAAAATGAAGATTAATAAGGAAGCAGCGGGTACGACACCGCAAAAGAAACAGCATAAGGAATCAACTAAAGGTGGTTGTTTCTTCTGTGGAGTTGTAGGTCATAAGAAGAAGAATTGCACCAATTACCACGCATGGCGTGTAAAGAAAGGTATTTTTCTTCATTTGGTTTGTTCTGAGATTAATTTAACTTCGGTACCTAGACATACATGGTGGATAGATTCTGGTGCAACAACTCACATTAGTATGTCTATGCAGGGTTGCCTGAGTTTCCGAAAACCAAGTGATGGTGAAAAATACATTTATGCTGGCGACGGCAAAAGAATGGAAGTAGAGGTAATAGGAAAATTTAGATTATTGTTAAAAACTGGATTTTATTTGAATTTTGTTGAGACATTTATTGTATCGTCTTTTAGACGGAATTTGATTTCTATTTCCGTTTTGGACAAATTTGGATATACTTGTTCGTTTGGAAATGAAAATTTTAGATGTTTCAGGATTCAAAATTGGTTGGTTTCGGTTCTTTATCAGGCTACGACAATCTTTATTCAATTGATACAATTGCTTCTTTTAATGAATCCTTGTATGTAAGTACTCGAGGTGTAAAGCGAAAATTAATCGACAAGAATTTTGCCTCGTTGTAGCACAAGATATTAGGTCACATCTCCAAAAGGAGAATTGAGAGACTTGTGTCAGACGAGATTCTTGACTTCACAGATTATGATTTGTGTGTCAACTGTATAAAGGGAAAACAAACCAATAAAAGGAGATTTCAAGCCAATAGGACTTTAGACGTCTTGGAACTTATACATACGGATATTTGTGGACCATTCCCTACAGGTTATTGGAATGGTCAACAATATTTTATAACGTTCATAGACGACTTTTCAAGATATTGCTACATATATCTCATTCATGAAAAATCAGTCATTGGATGTGTTCAAAAATTATAAAGCTGAAGTTGAAAACCAACTCAGCCAAAGGATTAAAAGCGTCAAATCTGACCGTGGGGGTGAATACTATGGCAGATATTACAGTTCAGGTGAACAGTGTCCAGGACCATTTGCTAAATTCCTAGAGGAATGCGGTATCGTCCCACAGTAAACTATGTCGGGTTCGCCCACTATGAATGGTGTTGTTGAGAGACGAAACAGAACGCTTAAGGACATGGTGAGGAGTATGATTAGTCATTCTACCTTACCAGAATCTCTTTGGGGCAAAGCATTAAAGACCACGGCTTATATACTCAACAGAGTTCCAACTAAGGCCACTGATAAAACCTCATATGAGCTTTGAACGGGCAAAAAGCCTAGTTTGAAGCATATACATATTTGGGGGTGTCCAACTGAGGCAAGGCCCTATAAGTCAAATAAAAAGAAATTGGACGCAAGGACCATCAGTTGCTATTTCATTGGATATTCTGAAAAGTCCAGGGGTTACAAATTTTATGATCCCACTACTAAGGCAATTTTCGAGACAGGAAATGTTCGGTTCTTTGAGGATGTTGAGTTTGCCGGAGGGGGAGAAAGGGTTACAGGCTTTGTCTTTGAGGAGGAACACGTTGAAATTCCTCTAATTGTCATTGACAATGATCAGGTTTCTATCCTTGATATTGTTCAAGAAGCAACTCTGGACCAAGACAATGTCATACCTCCTTCTCAAGATTAACAAATTGTTCCAGAAGAACAAACTCTACAGCCTCAAGAACCAATACCATTAAGAAGGTCCACTGGAGAGAGGAGAAGTGCGGTTTCAAATGATTACATCGTATTTTTTCAAGAACGTGAAGTTGACATTGAAATGGTGGAAGATGATCCGATCAACTTCCATCAAGCCATGGAAAGTTCTAACTCTCAAAAGTGGCTCGATACCATGAATGAAGAGATAAAGTCCATGAAGGACAATAATGTATGGGACCTCGTTCCATTACCTGAAGGTGCAAAACCCATTGGTTGCAAATGGATATTAAAGACCAAGAGAGATTCAAAAGGTGATGTAGAGAGGTATAAGGCTCGTCTTGTCGCAAAGGGCTTTACACAAAAAGAAGGCATCGATTATAAAGAGACTTTATCTCCGATTTCTTCGAAAGACTCTTTCAGGACTATAATGACATTGGTAGCGCATTTCGATCTTGAGCTACATCAAATGGATGTTAAGACAGCATTTCTCAATGGTGACATTGATGAAATAATTTATATCGTACAACCAGAAAACTTTATATCGGACGATGCAAAGCAAATGGTTTGTAAATTAAAGAAATTCATCTATGGACTCAAACTGGCGTCTCGCCAATGATATTACAAATTTCATTAGGTGATCATCTCATTTGGTTTTGAAATGAATTTGGTCGATAATTGTATATACCACAAGTTCAGTGGGAACAAGTATATTTTTCTGATTTTATATGTCGATGACATATTGCTTGCCAGCAACGATATAGGCTTATTGTACGAAATCAAGAGATTTCTAGCAAAGATTTTTGAGATGAAAGATCTTGGTGACGCCTCTTTTGTATTAGGAATTCAGATACGCCGAAATTGTTCTCGAGGTATTCTTAGATTATCACAAAAGAGTTATATCGAAAAGGTACTTAAAAGATATGGCATGCAAGATTGTAAACCATGTGACACCCCTGTGGCTAAAGGAGATAAGTTCAGCTTAAGTCAGTGCCCTAAAAATGACTTGGAAATTAAAGAAATGCAGAAGATTCCTTATTCCTCAGCTATAGGGAGTCTGATATATGCTCAAATTTGTACGCGTCCGGATATAGCGTACATTGTTGGGATGCTAGGGAAATATTTAAGTAACCTAGGAATGGATCATTGGAAAGCAGCCAAACGGGTCATGCGATATTTACAGAGAACAAAAGACTACATGCTCACATACTGGAGATTGGATCAGTTGGAGATCATCGGTTATTTTGATTCCGATTTCGTGGGATGCCAAGATAGTAGGAGATCCACTTCAGACTATATTTACCTGCTTGCTGGAGGTGCTATTTCATGGAAGAGTGCTAAGCAGACACTCATAGCTACTTTCACCATGGCAGCGCAGTTTATAGCGTGTTATGAGGTATCAAATCATGAAATATGGCTGCGTAATTTTGTCACTGGGCTGCGCATTGTGGACAATATAGAAAGACCACTTAAGATATTTTGTAACAATAAATCAGCAATGCTATATTCCAATAACAGCAGGAGCTCGACAAAGTCAAAACACATAGAGATCAAGTTTCTGACTGTTAAAAAAAGAGTTCAGAGTGGACAAGTGTCAATAGAGCATATTGGGACAAACTCTATGGTTGCGGATCCGCTTACTAAGGGATTGATACACAAGGTATTTCATAAGCACATTGCTTATATGGGTGTAATGTCTCTTGAGGATATCTAGTTTCAGTGGGAGTTGGTATTTTTGCTTTTCATATTGGACACATGTACTGTTATTTTGGATACCGTTTAAAGTTAAAATTATTTTCAGTTATAAAGTTATTTGGTTTATTATCTCTGAACTTGTTTAAAATGATCTCACTAAGGTATTAAGGTGGACCAGTTGGAAATAGGTATGTTACAGATCACATTACATGTAATTTCCATGCTACACATTCATGTTTGATCCATGTCATTCAGTTTTATTAATACACGTGACCATCGATGGGTTTAGCTACGTGAAAGTAGCGAAAGCCGCTTTGATCCTATGTTGATATGATTGATGGACGAGATTGTTTAGGGATACATTTGGTAATGATAGCAAAATTCTGAGTACTCATAAGGTTATGTTTAATGCACAATTATAAGGTGACACATATAACTCAAGTGGGAGATTGTAAGGATTTTTAATCAATAGATGAGCTTATATGTGTGAATAATTGTGTGTTAAATTATAGGCTATCGAATTCGGTTGAGCCCAATTAAAGTGATCTAACAAGGCTTCGATTTTGGATTTTAATGTATCCAATTAAAGTGTGGGTTTATATATATTTAGAGACCGTGCCCAAATCCTAATTCTATGATAGGCCGAATTAGTTCAAAGGGAGTCGCTATATAAATAGGTTATGGTCCCCAGATCACACGCACGTATTATTCATTCTCTATTGCATCCCATCACAGAGAGGAAAAGGAGACTGCGTATAGATTTGAAAAACTATACCGTGAAATTCATTATTGCATTAACCATGTCTGATTCAGGTACGCTTCCGCTTTAATTCTTATATTTTTTGATGATTTAACATGAAAGATCCGGTGATTAAAATTATTAAATTATCTAACAGTCTGGCTTCTGAAGAATTAAATTTGGGGCAGAAAATTGGGAGAGAAGAAGGGAAGGAGACGATGGTCACGATAGATTTAGGCGAAAGGTAAACTGAGGGCTGCTTTACGGGAATTGGAGATATGTACTGATGAACACTACGAAACCAGTTTATGAATAGTGCTATCCAGTTCAGGTGTGAAACGGAGGGGACAAGAATGAACAGTGAAAGAGAAATACATGAAATTGATCCAAATAAGAGAGGCTATTTTCCAAAATGGCTCTTGACTTTTCCAAACATTTGGAATTACCTAAAATACCCTTAAACAAATATTAAAAACAACATATTTCATAATAAAAATCATCTATCTGAGTCCTTAAAAAATTAACAAGTAATTTTTCTAAAAATTTGAAAGAATTATTAATCTTTATTAATAATTATAAAATGAAAAAAAAAACTCAAATATAAGAGAGGACCATATAATATAAAAAAGGTTTTTAAAAATAAAAAAGAAATTAAGTTTGAAAAAGAAATTGATAAGATAGGATATCTAGAACAATTATATGCATCACAAGAAATATTAAAATGTTTCAAAGAAAACTTATTAGAAAATTTTGTTAAAGGAATTGTAAGATCAATAATCATAAAAAATATACAAGATATCATAGATAAATTAGAAAAAAGGAAGAAAAATACCTCAAAATACGATATACCTTTTCGAACAGACATAGATATGATAACAGATATTGATATTATAAATTCTCAAACATTACTAGATTTTGAAGAATTACTTAAAAATTTATGAGAAAACCAATAAAAAATAGATTACCACAAGCATACAAAACTAACCTTACCTGAAGATTTTATATACTCTTAATAACAAATAAATTAACTAAAACAAAAATAAAAGAATTTTTAGAATATTAGATTTTTAGATTTGTGATTATTAGATTATTAGATTTTTGTTCGCTCATAGTAGCACCCATCCGTTGGTATCAGAGCCAGAGAGATCGTGAGAAAATATATAAAAATAAATTACCTAAAAGATATTGAAAATAAATAAAATTAATCATTGAAAAGATAAAGAAAGACTCAAAAGTTTATGATTTTAGAAATTATTGAAACTTATAAAAATAGACTTAGGTATCAGATAAAATATAGTTCTAATATAGAAGGTTATATATAAGAAGATAATATAGTTGGAACATATAGTAAAGATATAAAAGAAGTATTAGAAATTTTTAGAGTAATTAAAAATCTACCTTTAGAACTAAAAGAAAAAATAATTAAAAAGATATTATTTGAAGAATATAAGCACATATATATATTAGAAATCCAGAGTGAAATATATTTCTTAGTAATTTGATAAAAAAAAATATTATGGAAATCATAAAAATAAATAATTATTATCAATGTATTGAAAAAAAGGATGTTATATATTTTTCAACCCTATCCCTAATAAATTAAAAATAATAACGTTATATGTAACTAAGAATTTACTTAGAGAAATAAAGGAACAAATATTACATAAATTAATTGTAGGATTTATCAAAGATAGACGTACATATGAAATAATTATCGAAGTTTTTGAAAATGAATTATACCATAGAGAAATATTTGAATCATCATAAAAATATAATGGAAGAAACTAAAAATATTTTAGAAAGAAAGTTAAGAAGGATAAGATTAATAAATAATAAAATTTTAGATGAATTATTAATACCTAGAGATATAACTAAAATTCAAGAAAAACAAATATTAAAATTAAAACAAGAAAGGTATAAAGAAAAAGCAATGTATTATGAAAAATTAAAAGAACTAACAAATATTGAAATTATAAAATAAAAGTATGATAAAATGATAAGAGATTGTAAAAATGCTGAGTATATTGCATTTTATTATTGTCAATCAAAAAATCGATAAAAAAAATGTCAATCAGTGAACATATGGAAGAATTAAAACATTGAATAAGAGCGTTAATAAATGATGTACAAAAGATAAAGAATGAAATAAAAGAAGCAAGAAATGATATAAATATATTGAAACTTGAAGCCAGAAAATTAAAAGAAAATGAAGAAAAGAATAATAGAATAGATAAAAAATTTATAGAAAAAGAAATAACCAGAATAGGGAAAAAATATATTGAAAGAAAAAATATAATAATAGAAACAGGAAGCATGGATAATGAGTTTAGAAAAAATATATTACCTAAAATATTAGAAGAAGAAGAATCTAAAGAAAAAATGTTAGGTAAACAAAAAAATGAAGAAAATCAAGACAAAGAAAATGAATGAAGAATTAGATCTATTTATAGATAATTTTGATCATTTAAACTTAGAAAGTATAGATGACGAATATCAAATCTTAATGAATACTGGAGGAGGACATAATCCTGTAGGAACCTCTAAACAAGAATTAATAGATCCAGATGAAAGTTATGCTCCAATGTATAATAAACAATATCGACAATTTTATGATAAAATAAGAGAAAAGCAACCATCTAAAGGAAATAAATATAGTAATAGATTTGAATTAAATAATAATTATGATAAACACGTTAATCATAGAGGAACAAAATTAGACTTAGATTGCAAAATAGACACTAAGAAAGCTTTAATAATTTGGGCAGACTCAATGATATTATTCTTTTTGTATAATAAAGATGATACATGGGAAAATATTGAAAGGAGAATAGATTTTTTAATTGCATCTTTTGAAACAAATGTTAGAAATTGGTGGGAAGGAATTAGTAGTGATACAAAATCATTAGTAAAAAGAAATGTACAAACGGAAATAATAAAGTCAGATAAACTAAGAATAGAAAGACTAGTAGAATATATTACAGATGAACTCTTAGAAGAAAATTGGTTAAGAAATTATGAAGAAGAAGTAATACGGGAAAAAGATAATGCAAGAGTTAAGTTAATTAATTTAACAATTTGTGATATGTATAAAATTAAATAATATACTTGTGAATTCAAGGATTACTATTATACTCAATTTTATAGTAATGACAATCAAGAAGTATATCAAGATATGTATTACAATAAATTACCAAGATCATGGGGAATATATTTTAAAATAGAATTTGAAAAATATATTAAAGAAAATATAGGAATACCTAGAACACTAGGATCAAGAATAAAATTCTTGTTTGAAAGACTTGCATATATACGTCAACAAAGACAATTATTGAAAAAATCAGGAAAATTACCTAGAATATGTTGTGAAGATATGGAAAAATCTACAAGATGGGGATGTAATTCTGAAAAAAGAAATAAAAGAAAGTATAAAAACAGAAAATTTAAAAAATATAGAAATTTTAAGAAAAATACATAAAACCTGGAAGAAAATATTATAAAAAAATAATATACAGAAAAATAAACCTTATAAGAAAGATAAAAAAAACAATGTAAGTGTTGAAATTGTGGAGAAATATGCCATATAAGTCCTGATTGTACAAAGAAAAAAGTTAAAATATTACAAAGGGATTATTTTGAAATAGAAAGTGAATTAAGTGAAATATCTGATATTGAACATTATAATAATCAGGAAGCATTTATAAGCGTAGCATATTTAGAAAATTATGGATCAGAATCTGAATAGAGAAATTGAATAAATAGAAAATAATAACGTAGAAATCCAAGAATATGGGGGAATAGAAGGTTATGAATTAAAGGTAACTTTTGATAATAATAAATTTAAGAAAATACAAAAGTTATCCTTAAATTTGAAAATAGGAAAATGGAAAATTCTAGATAGAATATGGAGAAGAGAAAGAATAGCAATAAATGAATACCATAAGATTGAAAAAACTATAGATGTCAAGACACTCAATGAACACATAAAATAAACATTTTAACAAAAAGTACAGTATCAGAATTATTATAAAAAATAAGTAAAAAATATAGTGAAAAGATCCAATATGCTTATTTAGTAGAAATACAAATAATGTTTAAATTTTTATTTAGAAAAGGAATAGATTCACCATTAACTGTAAGTTTACATGATGGAAGAATTATAAATCTTGAAGATGGTCATGGAACTATAGAAGGAAATTTAGCATATCAAAAGTTAATATTTACTTGTTACCCAAAATATTGTGTCTCATTGAAAGATAAAAACTTTAATGAAATCTTACGATTACATTTCAAATTACATAGAAATGATATAATGGAACCAGGAGACTAAATTATGACTATAGAATATAGAGCATTATATACATTTACTAATTCTAATTATGGGAATATTTATTCTAATAAACCATACATAGAAATTCATAAGGAATGTAAAGATATTAGTAAAATAGTGGAACCAAACAAACAAATAAATCTTATTCCAGAAGAATATGAATTTAATATAACTAAAAATAAGCCTGAAATAACAGAGTTAAGAGAAGAAGAATATTATAAAATAACATTTCACAATGGAAGGTTGATAAAGAAATCAAAAAGTCTTAGACTACCTAATAAAAAAGAACATTTGGGAGAAACTAGTGGTATAAAAGAAATAAAACCTCATGGAAATATTAGAAATATGAAAATAGAAGGAAAATATTTAAGCGATAGAAGGTATATAAAAGGACCAAATGTATTGATAGATACAGGAGCCGGTGAATGTCATACGGCTGCAAATAAAAATGAAAGATTAATGACTTACAAGATAGAACCATATGAATATAGGAATTTTGATGGACAACTATATATTACAGAATTAAAGGTAAAGGTACCAATAAAAATAGGTGGGATTGATCTTTTAGCACCATGTTATTTGGATGAAAGTATGGATATTGAACCTCATATATTATTAGGAATGAGTTTCTTAAATGGATTGGAAGATTATAGTATAAAAAGAGAAGGATTATATATAACTCATAGAGGACAAACTATATTATGTAAAATAGGAAGTGGATGAATAATTAAATAAGTTTTCCATTGGCAGTATATATACAAGTTACTATAGTAGAAACAAATATAACAACTTGTGTCTTAATTGATACAGGAAGTGATATAACATTTTTTACAAATTTCTTAATAAAATCATGGAATAAAAATAGTAAATAAAAATAACAAGAGTGACTGGAGAAAGCACTCAAATAATTGATAGTGCTGAAAAAGTTAATATAATATTTGGTAGTAAACAAGTTATAATAAATAAAATATACAATTATAATAACCTAAAATGTGATATATTATTAGGAAATGACTTTATCCAATAATTTCAATACTATAAACGAAATAATTACATGATAATGTTACAAACACCTTGTGCACATCTATTAAAAATACTAAGAGAATTTAGACCCTACAGAGTTCAGCCAGTCAAGTGTGGTGATAAATGGGAAAAACGACCAACAGTACAAGATGAACTAAAAAATAAAAAACTATCATATAAAAAGATCCTAAAAATAGAAATAGAGATAAGTATGGAAAAAATCATAGAACAATTAGAAAAAAATTATAGAGAAAACCCATTATTATTTTGGAAACCATATCATCCTAAAACTAAAATAGAATTAACAGAAAATATTATAATAAGAGTTAGACCAATGATGTATACCTTACAGGATATGAAACAATTTAAAATTCAAATAAAAGAACTATTAGAACAAAAGTTAATTAGACCCAGTAATGGATCTCATAGTAGTCCAACTTTTATGGTTATGAAACATTCTGAGCAGATTAGAGGAAAAGTTAGAATGGTAATAAATTATAAGGAATTAAATAAATATACTAAATTTGATGGTTACTTTTTACCGAATAAAGAAGTCCTAATAAATCTTGCAAAAGAAAAACAATATTATTCCAAATTTGATTGTAAATCAGGATTTTGGCAAATAAAAATGGAAGAAGATAGTATACAATATATAGCTTTTAGTACACCTCAAGGAAAATATGAATTGTTAGTCATACCATTTGGTTAAAAAATGCACCACAAATATTTCAAAGGAAAATGGATAATATATTCAAAAAGTTTAGTGATTTTCTTATTGTTTATATAGATGATATACTAATATACTCTAATAATAAAAAAGAACATAGGAATCATTTATTACAATTCATAAATGAATGTAAAAAGGAAGGAATTGTACTTTTTAAAAAGAAATCTATAATCGAGAAACAAGAAATAGATTTTCTGGGATTATCAATAGATAGAAAATGAATAAAATTACAGACTCATATATCTAAAAAAATAGAAAGCTTTCCAAATGAATTAAAATCCAAAAAACAAATACAAAAATTTTTAGAATGTTTAAACTATGTTGAATGATTTATTGAAAATCTTTCCAAAAAGAGACATAAGATACAAATTATATTTAGGAAAATAAATACTAAAGATTAGAACAAATAACATATTGAAATTGTTAAATCATTAAAAGAAGAATGCAAAAAGTTACCAAAATTAAGGTTACCAGATGAAAAAGATAATTTAATTGTTAATACTGATGCCTCAGATAAATATTGGGCAGCTATATTAAAAACAGATTTAAATGAAATATGCAGATATTCAAGTGAAATTTTTAATCAAGCGGAAATAAATTATACTACTCATGAAAAAAAATTGTTAGCAATTATTAGAAGAATAAAAAAGTTTTCATTATTCCTTTTATCTAAAAAATTTATTGTTGAAACTGATAATTCTCAAATTGCAAGACTTATTGGAAATAAGTTACCTATAAAACCTCAATATAGAAGGTTACACAGATGGCAAACATATTTATCATTCTACAATTTTGATATTATTCGTATTAAAGGAATAAATAACTATCTTGCAGATTTTTTGAACAGGAATATCGAATTTGGAGATGGATAATATCAAAAATTCATTAATAGACGTCAACGGACGAATGCAATTCCTCATGGAAGAATCAAAAGATATGAAAATTGGAATTGAGCAATTAAAGCAAATGATATAATCCATCCAACAAAATGTCAAATTGTTGGTGAAAATCTCTAATTCTCATTCCAAATATACCAAAGAATTGAATGACAAAATTGTTGATGTTACTTTACAATTCAAGTCGTTAAATACCAAACAGGAAATACCAATTGATACAATCTCAAAAATACAAACAGGTATACAACCAGGAAGCAGCAGTGGACCCAACAATATCAAACGAGACATAACAAGTCCCCTGAAGGTGACTATAAAAAATGGTGATGAACATACAAGAGTTATCAGAATCAAAACTGATGAAGATGATGATACCCCCTTATCATCAAAAGAAGAAGAATATACATCATTTGCCAAAATTGTTTATGAATTGGAAGAAAATGGATCATATTTTATTGTATCAGGAGATCATGTTTATCCCAGATTAATAATTACCAAAGATGCAGACCCTTTCATGGTCAAAATGGCGGCAGATTATGGATTTCTGGATTTGACATATCCAGGAAAAGATTTAAAAGAAATTGAAAAATTTGATGATATATTCAGGGCAGAAGTTTCAAAATTTGCCCAAGGGACATAGATTTATATCAAATTTTATTCAATAAGTCTCGAGGTTGATGGAAGGATATACTATCCTGCTGAACATATTATCACAATTGGATATGTTGGCCGAGATTTTCAGATTGAAGTTGGTCGAAATAATAAACCATTGCCTAAAATCAATAAATCATGGATAAAATCCTGAAGAGTTTTGGGGATAAAAGTTCTTTATAACCGTGCACACTCCTTACGAATAATGGAAAAGAAAAATCTACTATTTTGAAAGAATATATCCAGAAATTTGATACTCATCAAATTAATGGAAGTCCCACAACAATCCAAGAATCATGCAGATTGAGGGAGTGCCCCACATGCAGACAAGATTAAAAAGATTGACAAAAAATGAATGGAATGGGACCTACCACTACCAAAGCATCTAGCCAACTGCATATGGAGTCAAAGATGGAGAGGCAATAATAGAGGAAAAGATGCCCCTTTGATGAAAAAGTAAAAAATGCATGTGAAAATGTAGACCCCAGGAGGAAAAGAATAGAGAGGCATGTAGCCTTTTCAAATTCTGATGTATGCAATGATATAATAGACCAATAATAGCAAGTTTGAGTCATGTATAAATAGAGGTCTTTGAAAAAAGAATGGATCATTTCGAGTTAGAAACCATTCTCTTTCCTTAAGCTTTCTTTAAAACCAATTTTTATGGAAACCCCTTGTATACAATAGAAATCTTGTATAAATCATTATAGAAATAAAATCCCAATATTTTGATATCAAAAAAATATGAGTTTCTAAACTTTCTATCCCATAGATTCTTGACGGATTGAAGAAGATAATCTCTTTCTTATTTTAACAAAGAGAGAATTTTCTTTATTTAAGATCATTATTCTTAATTCTAAGAAAAGATATAGTGAAGGCAAGAAGCTGAAATAGTTGAATTCACATTAAGGCAAAAGGCCGTTTGAGGGAGCACTTTGCAGATTCAGAGCCTGAAGGTCACTCGATTCTAAGAATACAGATTTAAGATCATAAGTAAGGTAAAATTATTGTTTTTGTTAAATTTAGAAAGAATTCTTCTAATATCTTGAAAGAATCGTAGGGATTATTACTTTTCATGTTTGCAAAAAAATTTATCTATCACGTTATTATTATTCATAAAGCTTGTAAGAAATTATCTAAATGATGCTAGGCTATACAATTAGAGGATTAGATAATATGTTAGAAAAACTATTAGAAAAAATAAAAAATATTTTTTCTCAACTAGAGACTATGGATATATCATCTAAGGAATATGATAATCTTAAAGAATTATATGACAATTATATTAGAGATTATGCTAATTTATTAGATCAAATGATGGAACTATATATTAAAATTCGAAATGAGAAAAATAGAAGAATTTTGGAACTATTCCAATAAATTAGGATATTTTGTGCAAAATATGGCAAGCCATTTCATTAAGGGTATTATAAACATTTTGGCAAGAATGAATAGTGATAGGCCATTTAGAAAAATCCCCCACAGTGAAAGGCCATCCACTCTTTTATTGTAAAGGGGATAAATTGGCTATATAAAAATAAAGTAACGCAATCATCTTTAAAGACTTCATAATCTTTTTTGGTGGTTTTCACGTTGACATCATATCATGCACACAATGTGAAACTCTTTATTGACATCATACTTGAACAAACTTGCCCTGCACATTAATTCAACTTATACCCATCTACTTTATTTGGGATTGTATCACTACAACTTTCAGATCCACTCAATTTTATGTCGAACTTCTATCTCTATGATTCAATAATGTAATATTTCAATTTTTCAATTATGTTATGAAGTTATTTGCAGGTTAATTTAACACTGCTTGAAATAATGACACGCTAAATACTTCATCTATAAGGAATATAATTTATTATGCGAACTAATATCATGATCGATATCAAATAAGAACTTTACACCGTTCACAAATTAATTAATAATAAAGAGAACGTACCTTAGCTAATGCTACCCAAAATAGACATTTTTTTAAATCAACTTTTAAGCTCGACCAAACCTGCAGGTTAGAAATCTAATTTCTTTCCCTTACACCTCTTTGTCCAATATTAGATTAGTGGAGAGAGTGCCAATTTTTCTATTTTTAAAACTCGAGAATTTGCTTCCATTCTTAATTCATTTAGAATTTTGAATTGGATAGATCGAGATAAAAGTGGTAACAGTTGTAATAGAAGCTGAATATGGAACTGCAATCCAAGGTTCCATACCTAAATGGAAACAAAGCTCCCACTTACGATCCATGTAACAAACTACACTAGGTATGAAGTGTAGAACAATAGGTTCACAAGGACCACCATTATATAACCATTCATCAATGAATGTCGCTTCCCAAATTGGGTGTGTAAACCTACTACAAAGAATAGGGTTGCTTGCGGGAGCACTTCCTCCAATTTGCTTTGAGAATGAGGAAGGGTTACATAATGCAATAAATGGTATTAATAAAACATTGCAGATGTAATTTTCTTTCTACCCAATAATTCATGAAAACAACTTCTTTCACTATCAGCATCACTTTCAATTGCGACTTCACCAGTAATTAAATTCATCAAAATTATTCATAGCCATATTTAAAGATATGGACACTATAGATAGGCCATTGCTTTTTTAAATGTGGTATTAGACTTTGTTATTATATACCCCAACAAAAGGATGGTAGCCCTCCACATTAAATTACATCATAAATCGTGTTTTCAAACTCAAAAAGTCAAAAATTTGATATGTATGAGCACAACATTCAACAATAATTTTACACAGTCTTGAAATTTTCGAGAGAGATCGAAATTAAGTCCAAATTTCAAGTGGATCACTTAGTTTACAATCAGGGACGAAGCCCCATTAGGTCCAGTGCCGGCAGATACCCGCACTGAACTTTTGGGCTCCAGTAGGCCTAAAATTTATTTATTTATTTTTGTAAAGCCCGATTCAATCTCCAACCCAGATGGAAGCCCAATTGCTCATAGCCCATGACCCGTTTACTAACCCAGATCCGGAATGTTGATTCAATTAATCCGTTTTCGTTGAAATCAAAACCAAACCCTTGCTTGAATGTTGAATCGCGTCTCTCTCGACTCTCGCCTTGCTTCTCGCCACTCCCACTCGCAGTCGCCGACTTCTAGTTCCAGTCCATCGGCGGTCGGCATCTCCTAGATTAGGGGCTCTAATCTCCGACCTAGTAAGTAGTATCCCCAAAGTCCAAACCCCAATCCTCCCCCACCACAACTTTAACATCCAAGTTACAATTGTGGGTCTAAATACATCAATTTTACAAATGATTTGTATTCAAATCAAATTTATTTATATCATGTAAATATCATTTTTCCATTCGACAAACTAAAGAAAAAGTGGAAAAGGTCGTTGTTGACCACAGGCCGATGTCGCGTTTCAAACTTTAACTAGATGGAGATTCCAATGTAATCTTTCCTTTAGTTGTTTGGCCTTTTACTTTCCTTTGATCCCTATTCGTGCCTTCTCTTCTTCTTATTCTTGCCTTCTTAACTTTTTCTTTGAAAAAAAGAAAGGAAAAGGAATAAAAAAAAGACACCAATCACAAAAAGCCTTCAAAGCAAAAAATGACCATTGCATACTTTTAACTGTTTTTCCCCCTTTTGCTTTTTGCAGTTCGAATTTTCCATTTAATTCTTAATTTTGATCAAGAGAAAATCTTTTGAAAGTTGGGACTCGTTACATATGTTAATAATCAGTTAGAAAGTGAGACCATTTGGAAGTCTTGACTCAAGTAGCTCACTGGACAAGGCATGTTACAATTTTTATACACGTAACATATGAAATTTTGAAAGAGCTATTGAATATTCAAAATGGAATTATCGTTTTTTCTTTATTTTATTTGGTATGTCATGTAGATAACTAGTAGTTAGTACTGACCTCCAGCTGTAGTTTAGGTGGATTACTGGCTGTCTCTCTTGACAAATTTAGAAGGTGTTTGAGACCTATTTTTGTGTAAAAATACATTTAAAAATAATAAATTGATGGAAAATATGTGGTTGAAAAATAAGATTTTTTTTTGATTTAAGTGTAATATTATTTTAAAAAAAAATGTATAGTTGGAAAAAAGAGAGAAATATATATTTTGAAAAAAATGGAACCAAACGAGACCTCAAATTTTCAAATTCCCTTTGTCCATTTGTCAAGAAAATGCATTGAGTTTTAAAATTCAGAAAATAAAAAATATTGAGCCCGTTTGATAGCAATTTTTCACCTCAAAAAATTAATTCTTTGACCATTATGTCACTATTCAAGCTGTCATTTTCTTATTTCTTCACTCACAGTTGGGATCCATTTTTTCTCTAACGATTAAAAAATTAATTCTCATAATTATTACCGAACATGCACTGAATTTAATTTACATTGATAATTACGAACCCAGATCCCATGAATCTTGGGGAGATCCATAAATTTTAAAAAAAAACTTAGTATATATATTAATTTTTAATTAGATTAGACAAGA
>NW_019243496.1:49701-55197 GCF_002742605.1 Olea europaea var. sylvestris | reverse complement strand
TGTGTGTGCTGTGAAAATTGATGTGAAAAATAATGTACTAGTAGAATTGTCCATTATTTTATTCAAAATGTGCACAAATAAAAAATAATGTATAATTCAATAAATTATGAAAATGAATTATTATTCACAAAAAAAAAAAAATTACAAAAATTGAATTGTGCATAAGACAACATGGAAATAATAATAACAACGATAATTCACCATTAACAAACCCCCTAAATCTCCATTTTCTTGTATACCAAACACCCAATCTCGAAAAAGAGAGAGTTAAAAAATGATAATTTCTTTTTGCAATTTAATAAACATAGCAGTAGTTTGAAGGAATTTTAACTCCTGCACCGAGTGATGGCGGAGCAGCCACGGGTGTAGGGGTTGGCCCGAGCGCCAGGACGGCAGTTGTAGTAGGAGGCTCCGCGGCGGGAGCAGGGGACATTGTTCCTCCGGAGCGCACCGTAGCTGATGTAGCGGCGGCGAATGGCTAGGACGCGCCGGTTGGACTCGGAATCCAGATCGAATTCTTCATCTATGTCGGATAGACACTCGGCAATCGTTCCTTTGCAACCGGATCTCATCATCGGCATAAGCCAGCCGGCCTCCTCCAGCTCTGAGTTAGCCGATGCGTGGGAAAGTAGTAGAGATACGACTATGCAGAGCGTGAAAAGTAGAGAAGAAACTATTCTTGCCATACTCATAAAGTTGATTTTGAATGCAATCTTTTCCTTCCCTTCTCGGTTCCTGATTCAGGCAGTGGTTTCCAGCGGCTGTCGAAAATGGTGGCTATCTTTCTCTCTTTCCTTTACTTATTGGTATTTGAGGAGTTAACAAAGAACAAATGCAAGTGGGATGGGGGAATACGCCGAAATATATAAGTGTAGGAGGGATAATAATTAGGCCTCATATATTTTAGAAACTACGATAATACCACTAGCCATTGAAATATTACCTAAGAAAATGAATACACTGGGGAGGAAAGGAAAAAAGAACTCATGACGTTGAAAGAAACGTCTCGATGTTACAAATTGAGTTTCAGCATGTAACTTGTAAGTCGATAATAAAGTAGAAAATATTTAAAAAAAAAATTCAATTAACATTTTAATTATAGCTAATGCACATGATTAACAAGATGAAGATGACTTCTCTCATTTATTTACTAATGTCTTGTCTGTCATTGATTCTTGAATGGATCAACAACAAAAAATTAGCCGTTACATTTGAATATGGATCCCAGTTGTGAATTTGCTAGTCAAAAAATGCGGTTGATAACGGCAAAAAATAGTTTCTTGGCCTAGAAAATCAATCCCAAACACACCCTAAAATCGAACTTGTGGGAGTGATCAATGAACGGTCAATTAAAGAGATAATTTTCTAATTTGACTTTTTAAATGTCTGAATTTTTTATTTGTTCAATCATAAGCATTTTGTCTTCATCTATATCGGTACATATACAAAAGTAACTTGGAAGAGGTTAATTTTTCTCTTTTTTATCTGTAATCTAAGTATTAACAAATATTGAAATAAAGGGAAGATTCTTATTTACTTTCCAACCAAAACGACACTTTGAGATTATTAAGTGTAAATTTAATAAAGAAATGTATATTTCAAATTTATTTATTTTTATTATTTTCTTGATATTTTAACGTTTCCCAATTATTTAAATTAGTTATAATATAGAGTGTATTAGCATTATTTTAGCGAAATGAAAAATTGTACCACAGGGGCATAATAGTAATATGACTAGTAAGTTGTCTGAATAGAAGACAAAGCCGGAGACATATCTTGACGAAATCCAGTTTTGCTTGAGGTTGTTGCGTCAAGAGTTCGAATCCTGAAATATGGATTTAGCTCTTGGGTAAATGCAAGTGTACAGCAGCCTTCCACCTTGTACCCTTGGAGGCATAACCTACGATTTACCTCCCTCACGATACTCCAGGGCAGAGGTGGTGGGGGACCCTTAAAGTTAGGGTTTAACCTTTTAAAAAAAAAAAAAAGGGTATATGAGGGTAGTTTAGGAAATTAATGTTCTCCTAATATAAGAGAAACACGGTTTCTCTCTGATTTGATCTATTTGTCGTAAACGGGACAAGTATTGCCGTTAATTCTTTGTTCTAGCTTGTAATTCTGCTAAAATTCAAAAAATTTTGTCCTTTTATTTCTATAATAAATATATGAATATCGATTCGACCAAATCTTATTTTACAAAAAAAGGGTAAAGAAAATAGGATTAACAAGTTCTCTTCCGAACTCTAATATCTCGACTTTGGACGGCTTTTACAAAAAAATTTAGAACGAAATAAACATGACCGTTTTGCCGTCATTTGAAGAACTAACGGGTATAGGGTAACGGATGAGTGGGGACCAAATCACAGATCATAAAGATTCGGTGCTTGCGCGTTATGGCCAGCTGCCAGCCTGCCGTCTCCTTTATTTATTTATTTTTTTTAAATTAGTTATTTGGATTTGTGCCATTTGGCAACTCTGTCTGAAGCCAGTTGTTTCTTCTTATGATTATGACCTGTAAAATATTCACGCCCATACTATTTTATTTTATTATCTTCACTCAATTTTATTTGATTTGAAAAAGAAATATATCCTCTTGAATTATCTGATTTGAGGTTTTTTTCTGCATCAAAATTTAAGATAAATTTTACACTATTTTCTACCAAATTTTACATCAAATTAAAAATTATCTTCAATCATTACACCAAATGAATAGTGTTTAAACTTTTTTCACTTTTTTTATTCTTAACAATTTATTTATTTATTTATTTTACAAATACATAAATTACTAAGTAAATACTTACGTTAAAGCAACGATTTTTTATATTCTAATTTTAATTAATTCATTAACTATCATTTTTTACATTATTAAATTTTATTTTAAATGCACATAATAATAATAATAATAATAATAATAATAATAATAATAATAATAATAATAATAATAATTTATTGTATTAAAAAAATTTGCAATGTAAATGACACAAAGACCCTTAAATTTGTTTGGCAAATGAAAATAAAGGTAAAATTGTATTCGGACTATTTTGCACCAAAATTGGGCAAAGTTTGGTGCTACATTGAAGAAATTTTGCACCAAAATTTTGTGCATTTCGATATTTTTGGTGTCTTCTTTGGGCGCAAAATGATGCAAAGTTTAGTACTACATTAGAGACACTTTGCACCAAAATTTGGTGCATTTTGGTGTTTTGGTGTCTCCTTTAGAGATGTCCTTATTATCTATTATGCTCCGCAAGAACATTCTTGAGGGAACTCCAATCTTGAGCTGATGACTGAGAAATGCTTTCCAAGGTATAGGTTTAGTCATGGTGTCTGCAAGTTGATCTCTAGAGTGGACATGAGTAACGGGGCCCCGGGCATGGCCTTCGATACTTGATCATGAACAAAGTTGTAATCAATCAAAACGTGTGACATTCGAGAATGAAAAGTGATATTTGCATGTAAGTTGCTCCAACATTGTCACATTAAATTGTACGTGGGGAGGTAAAGATATGCAACTCACCAAGAAGATTTTTTATCCAGTTTATTTCAACAATAGTTGCTGCAACTGGACTGTATTATGCTTATGTTGATGATCAAGCAACAATTTCTTGTTTCTTAGAGCTCCAATTAGTTGGATTAGAACCAAGGAATACAATATTGGCCAACATGGATGTTTGATACTCGATATCGTCTGTCCTACCAGCATCAGAGAATGAGAGAACTCATGAAGATACCAAGGAGAGCTACTGTTAAATATTGCAACGTTCTTTTAGCAGCACTCCAATGTGTGATACATGGATGGTGCATATACTGGGAGAGATCGTTGACAACAAAGCTGATGAATTAATGTCTATCAAACAAGAGATTGATAGTTTCAAAATCATCGAGTAGTTGTACCTCGACGACTTTTAATATTTAGCAGAAATATAATGAAGGTATGGAAAGACAGCAAAAGATTGACATTTACACCTTCAAAATTATTGAATAGAATGACAAAATTAAGTTGACATAGTCGATTTTAGAATTATTAAAGACAATACTTCAATTTAATTCCCAGTTACATCCTGGCATGTATTTTTGTTCAAGAATTATTTAAATGTGAAAAATGAAAATGGAGAAACCTTTGGCCAATGCATGGGCCCCACAGCTTGAGTTTAACAAAAGTTTACCAACAATAACACATGGTGTGGAATAATTACATAGAATTGAAGCAAGATTTACTTTGACTTTGGTACCTTAAATTAAGTCAAAAGGGAATGCCTTTTGAAGAAATTGGACGACATGAAGATTGTTAACAACTCGATTTGGGGTCCATTGTTGTTTCTTTAAGTTAAACTCTTTCAATTTTGAAATAATTTATTAATTGGGCTGTCTAGTCCACGAGATAATTATTCACCAATTAATTAATTTGTCATATCATTGTGTTCGGTAAATCACGTCTCTCTTTATATATTTATATTTATAAATACCTAAACGTTAGCAATATTTTGTTCAATTCAATAGTCGTGTTATGTAAGTTCGCATAAGTGGTCATGGGATTGAGTCTTAATCCTAACTTATCAAACAAATTTTAAAAAATTGATCAATCAGAATTTACATAAATTCGCTAGTTTATCCACATTTTAAATATCGAGTAAGATGCTACCGGTGTGATATGTGAGACTGAACTGCTTAAGAGTTTTTGTCTACAATTTTAAGTTCGAACGAGGCCGATCTGACTTTTATAACAATGAATATAAACTTACGTGATACATCTAAGGAAAAAACACAAGAATTTTGACGGTAAATCCCATTAAAGCAAGTATTACTATGCAATTTACTCATTCGAATGGAAAACGAGACGTGGTACATATTTTTATGAATGAGTTTCCATATGCTTATTGAGGATTCACTTTGAGCATGTTTGATTTGCTACTTATATAAAAGAACTCAATTTTTTTAATTGCTTTGTCATAAAAATTGACTAAATTTTTTTTTTCTTTTTCATTAAAATTGACTAAAAATTTTGTTTGCTATATATATGCAATAAGACCTTTTTTACTATACAAAGCTAATCAATCAGCTATGAGGTTTTAGCTACTTTTGTAGCATTTCAGTGAAGCCAATGCATGCTCTCATTTAGGTAGTATCCATTTTTATTATTATTATTATTATTATTATTTTTTTTTGTGTGTGTGTTTCAAAAAACAATAAAAACTATAAGAATTATCTGGGAAAATTAAAATCCACGAGGTAACTCTTGAAAAAAAAAAAAAAAACTTTAAAAACTAATAATCTAGGAAAAAATAAAATCCATGATGTGTCTGAAAAAAATAAAAAAAGGCTTTTAAAACTATGAGAATAATATTTTGTAGCGGTCAATTACCTTAATATTTGGGCGAGGCTGGCTAGAACATTCTGGAATTATGGAAAAGTTTATGGAGAAGGGGTTACTTTAGAATGTTACAGGAAAGAAATTTGCACAAACATTTGAGAATAGTGGCCATATTTTCCCAAAAT
>NW_019243496.1:10685-49365 GCF_002742605.1 Olea europaea var. sylvestris | reverse complement strand
CATATATAACTCCGAACTTCCTTGCACCAGCCAATGTCGAACTCAATGAGTTCTATCTAGGTCCTTCATTTAACAATGTCGAAGCCATCGAACAAGCAGCGATCGGTCAGCTGTTCCCTTGTACTCAGGGCCCTCTGTTTTTAAACTCTTTGCCGCTGAGGCCGCTTCGCGAAACAGGTATTCACACTTGGTCTAAATCTGATGTCGTTTTCCGTAGATGGCATGCTCACCTTGTGGACCATGGTCCTACTAAGGCAATTTTTGATAATTCTAGGATTTCTGATTTGTTAGAAATCTCTTTTCAACCCCCTATTTTTGACCCAACACTTTTTCCAATCGCTTTAAGTTTTTGGTCTTCTGAGTATAATACTTTTGTTTTCTCTCTTGGTCCCATGTCCATTAACAGAGTATTGTACGATACTTCTCTTCTTCTTCTTTCTGCTTCGAGATCGATTTCCTCTTCAATGTTTGTCATACCATCATCTTCCTCATCATTGTAGGCCTCTCTAGAAGTCTGGCATTCTTCATATTCCAGCACACATGCTTTTTCTTCGTTATCCTCTCTTTCTTCTTCTAAAGGTCCTCTTCTTTAATGAATTTGACCACTATATCATCTACATACACTTCAACAAACTTGCTTATCATATCATGAAAAATTAAATTCATTATCCTTTGATAAATTGCTCTTGCATTTTTCAGGCCGAAAGGCATGACTACCCGTTCAAAACATTCTAGAGACCCAGGGCATCTAAAGGCAGTTTTGTGTATGTCTTCCTCAACTATATAAATTTGATTGTATCCTGAATACCCATCCATGAAGGAATACATGACGTGTTCGGCAGTTGAGTCTACTACAGAATGACTACATGACAATCCATTCGCTCAAATCTTGGGCGACTTGCAAGCTTGGACGATGGTATTACCGCGCTCATGGGCTTCCCTATTTGGGCCTTTATCCTGAATTGTTTGATTGGGCCGTTCTTTGGGCTATCTGATTTGGGGATTCTCCAATTGGGCTTCATTCCTTTGGCTATTCAATTTGGGCTGAACTTTTTGTGTGTCAACAACATTACAGTTTATATTTTGTTTAGTAATTTATCATTTTATGGCCTTATTAATTGATCTTGAGTCTTGGGGTATATTTTTATTTGTTACTTTATTTAATTAAAATTTATAACATAAAGAATCAATTGATCCAGTTCTATAGTTAGATATGGAACTAATGGTTCCATTTGTAAGATTTCGATTGATACCTGATCCGGTTCTATTCCTGTTGGGATCGGACCGTGCCAACTACTATATATGAAGGGAAATTGTAGAACAATGTTCTAATTATAAGCAGGAGGATGTAATAATTTTAAAATATTATAATGAGCTCCAAAAGGGGTATAAAATCAAACACTTTAAAATATTTCAAACAATATATATTGCGGAAGTGTGTAGAGGCCAAATAAATCTTGATCGTCCTAGGTTGATATATAAATAGGTCAACATTGTTTCTTTGTATGATAGCAAGTTTAGAAGAGGTTAAAAAGCTAGGCAAACAAACTTGTATATAGAATTTCTGAATAATATTCTTCATCGACCCAAATAAAAAAGAGCAATCTTGCTTATATTTATTAGGAATTCAGAAGAGTTGCCCAACTTATTGAAATTAGGGTACTAATATATGCATACACCCAAGTTCTTTTTAATTAAATAATAACCTAATTTACATTACACGCTAGCTATTGCCATGTACTGAGTAGCTTTACAACTGCACATAATAAAATCGCACAATAATTTTATTTCCATTATCTCTGTCAAAAACTCTTGATCAATACTCAATCACGGTTGACCTTTAGTTAAATGTTTGTGCCGCTTCTCAGATGTATTCCTTTAGCAATAAACAACTTCGATGTTAATAGTGAATTTGCCACCAACTAGCCGGTGCTTAGAGGGTAACATGTAATTATTTCCTTTTGGATTTTCTTCTAAAGGCTTTTATATTGCAATGGTCAGGATTGGCCGCGGGCTAATTTGTGAATTTTAAAATTGTCAACAATCACATAATGAAAGGACGACCTTAGTTGGATTTCAAAATCCTAGTAATTTCTATTACTTATTCTTTTTAATAATTTCACTCAAAATGACATAATCAAATTCACAAATCAAAGTCCAATAATCCGAAAACCATGGTACTCAATTAAATCTCAATCCACAACTTTCAAAAAAAATTCTCAACCAAACAAAAACCACTACTTTATAGGAAATCAAATGTGATCCCTCCAAAATAAACTCCTCAAACATTGAGGAAATACCTCAATACAGCCTAAATAAAAGGGAGGTTTGCAAGAATAGGCCAAAAAATAAAAATATTTGAAAAATAGCCTTTAAACAATTGTCTTTCCAAAAATACCCTTTATTAAGAAATTGCAACCAAAGCCACTATAATGTATAAAAACCTTCAATTAGGTCCTCAAAGAAATAAAGATAAAAAATCTTTAATAAATTTAAACCCAAATATTATACAAAATTTTATTGATCTAAAAAACGCAACAGAAAGTGAATTAAACTATTTAGAAGAAGATCTAAAAGGATTCTTTACAAAATATTTAGATCCAAAACTAAAAAATAAAAATGTTTCTATAGATAATAATACAATCAAAACAGAAAATGATATATATAAACTAATTCTTAACTTGAGAAGAAGAATTAAAGAACTAAATATAATTATTGAAAAAAAAAGTATTAATAGAAAATAGTGAATTTTATAAATTCTATTGTAATATTTTAAATACTTATGAAGATTTTAATTGGCTCAAAAATCTTAACCCCTCCACTGCACACTCCGATGAAATGGTGTCAGAGTCATGTTACAAACCAAAAATTATGATGAATATAGTAGATATAATTGAAGAATTTTTGAAAAAAGTTGAAAAACATAAAAAACCTAGTTATCGCTATTTACCTAAAAACACCACAAATGAAAATTTTGGGGATATACATAAAAGATTAGAAAATCTAGAACACAATTTACAAGTAGGAAACGCTCTTTTAGATAAAAGTCTTAAAGGAAAAGATAGGATTATAATTAATCCACCTCAAGATTTTAGGATAACACAAAAAGAAAATAATAAAGGGAAAAAACATGAAGAAAAACAATATATGATTACAGATGTAGAAGAAATAGAACAAAAATTCTTAGAATCTACAAGAGAAGAGTATGAAGAATATAAAAAATAGTTAGAAGAATTAATTGAAAAAATGGAAAATACAAAGATGAATACTAATCCATCTTCAAGTCAGAATATAAAAGTAGAATTCAGTAGTGATGAAGAAACTGATTATCCCTATGGTACCCCAATACCTGATAAAGCTGATATTTACCAATATATAAAAACACTGAAAAGATACACTGAAAATGTAAGAAAACAGTCCATAAAAGAAATAAACCCAATGAAATCCTATAATGAACCAATCCATACAACAGGTATATGGTTAGATTTAGATTGTGTAGATAAAAATAAAGCTATTGAAATATGGATGAAAAGTACAGATTTAGCAATACAATTTAACAAATGGGAAACATATACAACTTTTGGATTTATAGAACATACATTCAGAGGAATTGTTTCTGAATGGTGGAGAAAATTACCAAAAACTATTAAAGGAAGGGTAAAATATGGAGCAAGTAGGACTGAAATATTAGATAATAGAAATTCTTTAAATGAACAAAATATTCAGGAGATATTAAAAAGATTTGAAAAAATCTTAAGAACAGAATTCTTAGGAGATTGGTATACTTCTAATAATGAAGAAAGAAAACAAGATGAATATAATCAAGGAATGATAGCAATGAAAAATTTAAAGATATGTGATATGTGTGAACTAGAAAGATACACATATAAATTCGAAGAAATATACTATATATTAAACTAAGGAGATTATCAGGAAAATAAACCTATACTAAGGTCTTATTTTACTAAATTACTATTCCCATGGGGAATTAAGTTATTAAAAGAATATGAAAAATTACTACCTCTAGGAGAAGAGGAAGGAGTAGAAATAGATAGTCTTGGAAGTAGAATTGAATTTACAAAAAGAATGATAGGTATATGGTGTAGAGAGTCTTTAGAGAATAGAAAGGCATATAAAATAAGAAAAAATTCATTATGTTGTTACAAAAATAATGGCCAAATTGAACAATTTGGATGCCATGAGAAGAAATATAAACCATATAAGAAATATAAAAGAAAATTCAAGAACTACAAAAACTTCAAGAAAAGAAATTTTAAACCACATAAAAAATATTTCAAGAAAAGAAACTGGAATAAAAAATTTAAACCAAGAAACATTAAAAAATGTAGATGTTTTATTTGTAATGAAGAAGGACACATTGCCCCTCAATGTCCTAAAAAGAAGATAGATAAAATATAAAAACTCTTAGAATTTATGAAAAATTTCAAGAAGACAGTGATATAGAACCAATTGAATATTTTGAAAATTTAAGTAGTGAATGCAGTAGCATTTATGAATTAAATACATCCTCATCAGAAGAAGATTATGAGGAGATAGTATATATGAATCAGGAGATACAACAACCAGAAATAGAAATAGAGACAATTGAAGAAGTTGAAGATTCTATAGAAGGTATAAATCAAGAGATCGCCTTTGATATTAAAAAATACACAGGAATTACTAAGAAAATACTCGACCTACAAGAAAAGGATGTATTCCATCAAGGATTCTTAGAAATTTTACCAAGAGTAAATAAAACAATTGTAAGTATGAATTATAAAGAAATGTCTATCAATATAGAAGATACTATAGGAAAAGCAAGAATTCCTATAATTACAAAAGAATGGGTAAAACAAAAATTATCCAAAATTTCAGAGAATGTAAGAAATAAATTGAAATGTATTGAATTAGGAGGAGTTCAGATAATGGTAAAAGGATTCTTTAGAGAAGGTATGAATATACCAATTGAAATCTACTGTATGGACAATAGAATCTTACAAGATCCTAGGAACAGTTGTAGGAAACTTAGTCCATCAAAAGATAATATTTACAGTAAAGCCAAATTATGCAATATCATTAAATGATGAAAATATTGACCAAAGTTTCAATTTATACTATAGAATTGGAAACTTGAAAATGTTAAGAAGAAGTAAGGCCATTAGTATAAGTATAAAATCAATTTTTGCTTTTAGTACTAGCCATCATAATAATTTAAGAAAGATAACTGATAACATTATCATACATAAAGATTTTGAGGAATTAGCACAATATATACCTCCTAGAAAATACCAAGAACATGAAGTCACTATACCAGAACAAATAATGCTTGACTTCCATAAACGAGTTAGAGAAATTAATTCTGAAGGAAAATTAATAAGAAGAAATAGTGTCAGCTTAGAAGGAGATAATCTTATTGCAAAATTTCCCTCTAAACAAGACTCTAGAATAAGCAGATTTAAGAATCTAAGTATTGCTGAACCATCAAGTTCGCAATATTACATTAAGACAAGATATGTAAATCAAGAAGGATACAAGAAGAATCTTCTTGTCCTCATAGATACGTAGCAGATAAAAGTCATGTAAATACTAAATTTGTTAGTCATTTAATAGACTTTGAAATACCAGAACCATATATATTTAAAGATTATTTAGGAAATAATCTTGAAATAAGAAAATATGTTAAGTTCCCTCTTATACTTATAGGAGAGGCTCAGAAAGAATATACTAAAGAAATAATTCTATATAAAGGTGAATTATATGGAGTAGATCGTTCACCTATCCTATTAGGAATGAACTTTCTTGAGAAAATAGTCCTTATAAAATCTGTCAAGGATATTCAAAAAATAACGGTTGATAATAACCCAATCATCATCTCTAGAATAGATGAAAATATGAAATCATTGTTATCATGGAAAGAGTAATAAGTACTAACCCCATGAATCCATATATTGAAATTACACTTAATATAAAAAGTTATTGTAGAATTAAATTTCATGCTTACTTAGATACAGGAAGTACAATAAGCTTATGCTTACCAAATGTACTACCATCTGAATTATGGATATACAATTCAAAGAAGATAGTCACCGCTACAACGGCAGGTGGAAATAAGGTAATATACAGCAAATATGCTACACAAGTACCTTTTCTAATTTCCTTTAGAGAAGTATTTGTTGAAACAATATACATATCAACCACAATTGGATGTGATATTTTATTAGGACAAAATTTCCTATTAAAATATGCACCATTTACACAATATATTGATAAGTATATGTTCACAACACTTTGTGCACATAAAATATTTATACCAAAAATAAATAAAACTGTTACAATAGCATATACAAATATAAATCATCAGAGTTCCTTAACCCAACGTGGTGGATGTTGGAGTACAGAAAAATTTAAATCAGTTACGGTCTTAAAAATGACAACAGAAAATAGATTAGAAAAATTGAAAAAAGAAATTTCTAAAACATATTCTGAAAATCCATTAGAAAAATGGAATACTGATAAAATAAAGGTAAAGATAGAATTAACCAATACAGATACTATTGTAAGAGTCAAACCTATGAAATATAGTGTTGATGATCAAAAAGAATTTAAAGACCAAATAAAAGAATTGCTAGAAGCCAGATTAATTAGGCCTAGTAAAAGCCCACATAGCAGCCCAGTTTTTATGGTTAGAAAACATAGTGAGATAAAAAGAAGAAAAGCCAGAATGGTGATAAATTAAACGAAATTAAATGAAGTTACTAAATTTGATGGATATTACTTGCCAAATAAGGACACCCTTATTAAACAAGTACATAACAAAAAGATATTTTCAAAATTTGATTGTAAGTCAGGATTTTGGCAAATCATGCTTACAGAAGAAAGTAAACTACTAACTGCATTTAGTACCCCCAATCCTTTAGGACAATACGAATGGAATGTAATGCCATTTGGGTTGAAAAATGCACCACAGATATTCCAAAGGAGAATGGATGAGGTAATCAAACCAATTACTCATTTCTGTATTGCATATGTCGATGATTTACTTATTCATTCAAATAATATTGATGAACATATTGAACATCTTGAAAAACTTTGTTATATTATGAAAAACATGGTATTACACTTTCTCAAAAGAAAACTGAGATAGCTAGAACAGAGATATAATTTTTAGGATTATTTATAAAAGAAGGAGAATTGCAATTGCAATCTCATATTGGAGAAAAACTTCAAAATTTTCCTGAAGAAATCAAAGATAAAAAATAATTACAAAACTTCCTTGGTATATTAAATTATGCTGAAGGATTCATTGAAAATTGTGCCAAATTAAAAAATTATTTTCTTCCAAAACTGAGAAAAAATATTATGTGGTCTTGGAAAGAACAAGATTGTGAAAATATAAGAAAAGTTAAAGAAGAGTTAAAGGTATTGCCCAAACTTGTAATACCACGAGAAGAAGATTTCTTTATCTTTGAAACTGACGCTTCAGATCATTACTGGGGAGCAGTGTTAAAGGTGAAAAAGAATCATAAAGAATATAAATGTGAAAAAGATTGTTCTTGTCCTGAGATACTTGCAGGTTATACATCAAGAACATTCAAAGAAGTAGAAACAAGATACGAGATGAATAGAAAAGAACTCATTGCTGTGAAAAGAGGAGATAAAAAATATGAAGATTATTTACTACCAAAGAAGTTTTTAATCAGAATTGATAATACTCAAGTTAAAGCATTTTTGAAAAATAATGTTGATCCATCTATTACCAATAGATATATTATTAGGATACAGATTTGGTTCTCATATTTCAAATTTGATATTGAATACATAAAAGGAAAAACTAACTTTCTTCCTGATTATCTTAGCAGGGATGGAGTTGGAACAATTAAGGACGAAAGTCCAAATACTTGAGATAAAAGTTTCCTATTTGGAAACACAAATTCAAAATATTCAAGATAGCCTTCGAGGTAAAAATATAGCCCCTGAGGCAGAACTTACTTGTACCAAGTCTAATATCCCTTCGCAGGGACTTGTGAATACTAGCGCTTTCCCCGAAGATAAAGGGAAATAAAAGAAGGTAATAGGAACCCCTTCGGAAAAAGTTGAACCTATTACTGGTAATAAAGATATTTAAGATATCAAAAGAGAAGGTAGCTCTTCACAGAGCCAAACTCAATCTAAACTTTCTATTGAAAGGATAGATCCAAAAGATATTGTCAAGATATGTCATGAAGCAAAAATTCCCAGAAAAGATAACCATGAATAAGTAACACTTTTTATTGTTATTTTTAATATTTTATCAGATTGGTATCGGGAGATTGGAAAGTGGATGAAGACTCTCCACTACTCAAAATACAACAAGATAAATTTTTATCCAGGAGCACCAGCCAACTGAGTTCGAAATTGTTTTGAGATAGGAAATATACTTTGTATATATTCTAGCAAAGATCTCAAAGAGATAGCTCAACTTCCAGCCAACATCAGGAAAGCTGTTAAAAGATATACTGAAGTCATCAAGATAACAAATATATATATCAGATTCCATTCAACAACCATGGAATATGATCCTGTTCTTGAATATATGCATTCATCGTTCCATGTGATAAAAATGGGACTTACAAATCAACATTTTTTACCAACCAATCAAAAGGTTGTTAAAAATGGTTTTCAAGATATTCTAAATATGATGCACTACAGAAGAGCAAAATGATACAAAGAAATATTTGAACATGTAACTCAGATAATTACTGAGAAAGAAAAAATATGGGTTTATCCATCTGAAGATTATATTATCTATTCCAATGCAAGGATGGCCACCAAAGAAGAAGATATTTGTTATCTCGACCATTTATTATCTGCAATTATTTCCAACCAAGTACATGGATCAGAAGATATGGCTAAAGAACTATGCAAATTACTCTGGAATTACAGTGATCACCATTGTGAATACTGTGTAGTTGAAGATATGAGCCAATCATCTCTTAATAGTGAAGAATTCCCTGCAGAATTCTTTGATTCGAAAATGGAAAAGTGATGGTGACAAAAGTAGCCCTTTATCACTACTTTAATAAAGAAATTTATTAAAGAAAAACTGTGGCTACTAAAAGACAGAAGATAGTGCAAGAAAAGTCTCTATAATTATGACTTCTCCCCACCAATTGTTACAAGTGGCAGACAAACTCAAAAGATAAGGCATCTAATTACAAAATGAGAGGTCCACTAGCAAGAAGATAATGGAAAAATTCGGTGGAGATAAGATGGCCTAGCTACTCAACAAAGAAAGGTGAAAAATATCTGTCAAGATAAGATTTCCAAAGACTTCTATAAAAGGAGGCAAGGAGGAAGAATGGAGATATCTCGAAATAGCTTATCTCTAAAACACTTAGAGGAAACACATCTTAGATAGATCTTTTGTAATCTGTATACACCACTTGTATTCAGAAAAATATTAGATAGCTTGAAAATAGTAAAGCGTGTAATAAGGTAATCACTTATGGAGTTCTAAACTGCATAAGGTGAGTACTAAAGGTATGTAAATATAGTTTGTAAGCATGTACAATTTTAGTTTATGAATATCAAAGTAAAGTTTGTTATGTTCAACAAAGCCTTCATAAAAGGATTTCGTTAAGTTTCTCATGATTCCTCGGTGGTACAGATAGATATTTTAAAAGATTTTCAAAACATTGATTTTGAATAGATGTTAGTCATGCCAAAGTACCCGTCTTTGATGAATGGTTTAGGGGAAAAAAGGCAGTTTTCTAACAAAAATTTGTAGCACCTTGTGTGTGAGTTATCTTTTAAAATTTCGTTCCAAGTAAGAATTTCATTCTGAAAAGAGTTTGGATAGAGGTGAAAACAGAGACTCTGGGTACTGTGAGATAGCGTCTGTGGCAACACGGCTAGTTCTCTAGAGTGAGAAATGCAACCTTAATTGAAAAGCCTTTTGCGGAAATAGTTGTGGACCCAAATGATTTCAAAAATATTTTAAATCTTTACTTGATTCAGAAGATTGATAAAGTACATGCAAAGCATCTATAAGAGCATACTAGAGGGAAAGCCTGTTTATTTTCACTTGATTACTGTAAGTTATTTACTTATTTTTACATGCTTATGTTTTAATTATTTTGATGAACAATTCACAAGCATCCACATCCACTAATGATAATAATCTCATATTATTTTTAGATGAAAAAGATGTTTCGTTTTTACTTAAATTAGACGAAAAATCTGATGATATATTTCCTGTTGGTAAAGAAAAAATTGAAGAAATATATAGAGATATATATTATAACTGTAAAAATAATATAGGATTTGATTCTGTAGGAACTAGTAGAGAAATAAGGAAGGTAGAAGATATCATAACCAAACATAAAAATATACAAAAAGAAATCTCAGAAGGATTAGTTTGAGAATATATAACCAAGAAAGGTCAACCTATAATCTTTGAAGAACTATCTAGATATAAAGAATATCTAAAGGTGTTCGAAAGATTGAAAAATATAGATATAAGTCCTGATTGATAAATCCTTAAAGATATAAGATACATCTTGCAAATAACTTTAGTAAGGGCAAAATATTATTTTTAACAAAAAAGGCCATTGTGGAAAATAGGAAGAATTTTTCAACTTTTCTAAAAATTACCCCTCAAACATTTCATTCTTCACAACTATCATTTTCTATCAAGCAAAAATATAAACGCATGTATAAATACGAAAAATCGAAAACTTGAAAAATCACTTGTAAGTATAAAATTTGCTAAGTTCAATTTTATTTACAGGTGAAAAAAGGATTATAACTAAAAAATTAATTATATTTAAAAAAGAAATTATAAAGTAAAAATTCACTTAATTAGTTAAAAATGTCATAAATTTAATTTTGTATTAAATAAATATTAAAATTCGAAAACTCATTTTCGATTTATGAGTACACATTGGCCAAGAATTTCATTATCGACTTAATTGAATGAAACGCAGATCATAATCTCCTATCATCTAAGAGTGACGAATCCTTTATTGGTCATTCACAACTTTCATAGGATTCTTGATATACCTGAATGATGTTATATTAGCTGCCCTTGACAGAGCAACATCCAACACCGTCAAAGCATGACTGTCCTCATATAAAATACTATGATGACCTCAAGTCAAAGGACCAATCCCACTACCGAACATTAGAGATTAACCACTGACACTCAGATAGTTATCCATGTGGAATCTCTCGGTGGGTCTTCAATGTTTTGTTCTATAACAAAACATCCATGTGTTCATTTAAGTGCCGCCACACTTTAGCTTATGAGATCAGCTACTTACTTCACAAGTAAGAAATGCCATACGTGATGGTCTATCCGTAATAATGATATCTGTATCTCATTATTACTTATGACCACGGACGATTTAAGATTCAATCATATGTAATTTGTATCTCACAATCACAACTCTTTGTGATTAACAAATTACAAAAATTTGAATCTACGGACTCTATTATTTATTTAATTGTCTATTAATTAAATAAATTAATTAAATAATAGATCTGCCATTAAATTGCATTAATTATATTTCAAAAGTATTTATGTCTAAGGTTGATTGGACTTAGGGCATAATACTTACAAGATCATCGATCGAGAAAAAGATCGTTTGCCTTCCAAAAGATATAGAGTGCAAGAAAGATAGTAGAGGAGGATTTGGCTATATGAAGTAAAAACTTACCTTTAAGTGTGGAATAACCTTGTATATGTTCAGAAAAATGAGTGATTTGCGTGTAGATAAATTATCAATTAACATAATCAATTAAATAATATAAACATAATTCAATATATATATATATATATATATTCAATAATAAGAAAAGAGTTAGAATGTAAGTCTTGAGAGTCATCGAAGATGCTGTCCTATAAATCGAGTTGCCTCCTCTTCGTATGAGTTCTTTCGACAATACACGGTTTCAAAATAAAATCTATGTGACTCACAGTCGACCTTCCCTTTATAAGCACGATCATAGGTAGATAAAGAATGTGTCTTTCATCGAGTTGATAAAATAGTATGAATATAGTATAAAATTGTACAAAGAATAATACTTCAAGTTATTGTATTTTAGTTTTCAAATTGTGTTTTTCATCTCAATAAAATAATTCCCCTTTATAGGGATAAATAAATTTAACCCCCACACTAATAAGAATTAAGTCATTTAACATGTATGTTACACTATAATATTATTGATTTAATTTTGTATTAAATAAATATTAAAATAGAAACAACAAATTTATATGTATTAATTTGAAAATTTAAAATTTAAAATATTTATTTTCCAACAGTATATTTATAGAGAAGGGAATGGATCTAGATGGACCATCGAGTTAACAGGCCGAGACCAAGCTAACATGAATTACTTAATTTAATTGACCCAATCCAATTAATCAATAGATTTCGAGTCGTTCAACGTGGGACCCTTTTGCCATTTGTACGCCATGTAATTAATCTGGATAATAGCTACTATCTTTTGCATATCTGAGGCATTTCAGTAGTGTTTGATAACCTCCAATTTCATGAAAAATGGAAATTCATTTCCACCTTTTGTCAAAAATGAGTGTTTGATAGGTAAAATTTTTTAGGGAATTCATTTTCCATGATTCTTGCCACCTAAGCCATTTTCCTATTTTTTCTTGAATTGGAATTCTAATTCCGGTTTACTATAGCGGTTTTTTTTTCCAAATTTTTCCAACTTTTTTTTTCGTGCAATGGAAATAAATTCTAAGAATAATTGTAAAAAAATATTTTCCTTTAATTGACAATTTTCATGGAAAACAAAACTAAACGAACACACAAAAGATAGATGATTTTCTTGATTTTTTTTTGGGTTGGCAGTGGAAACAAATTGCATCCCTAATACCAGTAAAATCTGTCCCTTAAATTAATAATTTTCATATAAAACAAAGCTAAACGAACACCAAAAATACTTTTGTTTCAACATTTTTCACTTGAAAAGTTATACCAATCAAACACAATAATTTACAATTCCTAAGAAAATAATTTCTAGGCAATTCAATTCTCTAAAATTAGTTTTCAATTCCATTTTTACAATCAAACGAACCCTAAAAGTACTAGAGGAAAGAACGATTGTACACTCTTGAATTTTAAAAGTTAGGGATTTAGAAGTTCATAGTTGAAAGTTGGTAACTACTTTGCAATACGCATCAAAGGTTGGGGGTCAAAGTGGTTTTTTTCCTAGGGTTTTTCTGCATCTCTTAACGTATAAAGTCTAAAAAGACGATTTCTTCCCCTCAACGGCTGCTTCTCTCATCTCCTTGCCTGCATTTCCGGTACTCTCTCGTTTCTTCTTTAGCTTCATCATCAGTTTGAATATCTAAGTATCTATGCACATCTACGATCATCTCTGTTCTCTATTTTTTTTTTTTTTATCGCTGTAATTTCTCATTGTTGATTTGATACAGAATTGTGAAACTAACGACTTTGACGTGCACTGATAGAGTACAAGTTATGTTTGGGAGATGTCTGTTTTGATGAAGATTTGTTCAGTATTTTGTATACTAAGTTTATTTGGTTAATTAACTATGGCAAAGAGTATTCACCATATTTAATTCGAGTTAAATGCAAAAAGTTCCGCTATAAAGTACATTGTGGATAAGTTATATTTTTATTTGTAGTTGGGTGTTTGATTCGATAGTTTAATTAAATCTCAGACTGGTTCACTGATCCAAAAAAGTTTTAAGTGAAAAATTGTAAACTAAAGAAAATGCTTAATTTTTTGCTGTTTTAGTGGGTGGATTACTGATGGGCACAATTGATTCATTGCTCTTCTGTTTGAATATTTTAGTGGGTTTTTTGTGGATTCAGGTGCTTTCAGCTTTGTGATTCCCTTGAGTGCTAGGACAAATTAGCCAAGATGCAGAACGAGGAAGGACAAAACATGGATCTCTACATCCCCAGGAAGTGGTAGGCATATTTCTTATACGGATACATTTTTGCCCTTTACAACTCGAGTTCTGAAGATGCACTTCATTGACTTGTTAGAACTAGATATTTAACCGATTTAATTACTTTTGTGGTGCAGCTCTGCCACAAACAGGTTGATCACTTCTAAGGATCATGCATCTGTCCAGATCAACGTTGGGCACTTGGATGAAACTGGCCGATACACTGGCCAGTTCTCCACCTTTGCTCTCTGTGGATTTGTTCGTGCCCAGGTAATAATCTGCCCATTTCTTTCCACTTTGGAATTGCGATGCTTTAAATTTCTGTTATAGTTATCGATGAGAAGTTTTACTTATTTGATTGCATAATTCTTTTAGTGTTACTGTATATAGTACAAAATGCTATTTTTATAAATAAGTAAATAAAAAGAGTGATTGTTGGACTCCCAGACAACTCAGAAAGATATATTCTTTCCAAAACTACAACTTGAATGTGTTAATAATATGCACAGGCAATATGTCAACCAAATAAATAAAGAAAATTTCCAAAGGACGGAAAGTGAGAAACAAACCAGACTTATAGTGGTGCGATTGAAACTGAATCTACATCCACTCCAAGAAATTTTATGGCTCATATTTTCGCTCAACAGTATCAACCCTGTTTGGGCAATTCTCTTTAATTTGAGTTGGCTGGAATTCCTGCAACAGCAGGAAACTAGCTATGTAACAAGACGCCAACAACTCTATTTACGAAAAGAATAAATTTCAGGATATTAACATAACTGTTGAATATCATATATTGCTAGGATTGCTTACTTTACAATGTAAGCTCTACTATAATATCTACTCAAAAGGCAAATTTGAGTTTTGTAGAACAGCTTTTGTAGGCTGCAGTCTCGTCTTTTTTGTTCTTGTTTCTTTTTTTTTTTAATTATGATTTATCATATATATTTTCATTGTAAAGCAAGAAATTCAAGAAATTCTTGTTATCTGTGATGTTCACCTGTAATTGTTTGAATGTCTTTGGAATTTGATTGTTTTATAAAAGATAAGGTTGCAATTGTGGTTGGAAATATGCTATTGCTGATTTGCTATTGAGTGCAAATACTAAAACCACTGCAAATGCATTGTATTATCCTATTTTCCTGTACTCTTTCTTTTTTAAACTATTTCTTTATTTATTAATATGATAATGTGGATACACAATATTAATTGTCTTGTAACATCTGTAATTAGAATCAATCTTTGTAAAACAAAAATAATTTAGTCTATCCCCTCTAGATTAAAGCCTTCATTTTTCCCCTCTAGATTAAATCCTTCATTTTGATACTAAAATAATGATGTTAGAGACTTAGAGGTATTAAATGGTCTGGGCCTGTCATGCCTTACATAAGGGAAGAGTTCATAAATCAGGTGTTAACTATGCCCAATTCAAAATTCAAGTTACAAGTTTCTTTAGTGCAAAAATCAGGTTTTAGCTAATTAATTAAAAATATTTATTAAATAATGATAATAAAGCCACTGTTATACTATTCATGGTCACATATTCACAATTATAGGTCACAGATTTTATTTATCAGTCACATTTCATCAAATTAATTGGTCACAGATTTTTTCGAGGTCACAGATCACAATTTTGATAAGTCACAGATTATGTCGATGTTACATATCAAAAAATTATAGGTCACAAATCCAAAAAATTATAGTCACAGGTCACATATTTTCAAATTTAATAATCACATATTACTTTTTTTAGTCACAGATGATCGAATTTTAAAGTCACGGGTCAAATAGTTAGTCACCACCAACTCCACTGTCACTTGCAACCACCCTCACGCCGTCGTCATCACCACCGCCAACACCAGCACCAACATCAACTTAATCGACACAACCAGATCCACCGTCGCCACCAAACATACCAAAAAAACCACCACCAAAACACGACGATCGACTGCACCACATCCCACCCACAGTGCACCACCATCACTAGCAAACACTACCAACCACAAAATCACTACCACACAAAAACACCATAACCACAGCTTCATCGCAGCATCCACACCCAAAAAAAGTGCCACTCATATAAGGGCCGAGATTCTCTTCCAACACCACGGCACCCACAGCACACACACCCGGAACTTCGCCAACACCACCGCATCCAACCGCACCACCCATCTCACATTATCGATCTCCAGCACCACCACACAAATCAGCACACATACTATAGATTTCGATAGCTGCAGCAAATCAGGCACCAACGCTCAGATCGCTCGTAGCGGCACCGAAGCTGTGACTAACTCGTAGCAGCACCGACGCTCGCCACAGCGAGGTAAGTGGCGCTCAAATTCCGACAGCTGCAGCAAATCAGGATCAGGGAAGCGGCGCTCAGATTGCTCACAAATCAGGCGAGAGGCTCTCAGATTTCACTTACGTCGCCGGCTGCGAAGTTGGCGCACTGCAGCAACTATGCCGCTGCTCGATTCTTAGGTGTCTTCGGCGGTGGGCACTCTTATTGGCGATGGCAGAGGGAAGGGTAGAGAGAGAGAGATGTGTTTAGAGAGAGAGAATAAAATTAGGGTTGAAATTGAATTAGGGATAATATTTATTATATTCATACCTGATTTTTGAATAATGAAATTTGGTCCCTTATTTTTGAATTCTAATCTTTAAACACCTGGAATTATGTAATTTCCACCTTACATAATGTGCTAGCACAAATAGTATTCTAGTTTGGCCTTCGGTGTAAGGTGGGTTTAAGTGTTTATGGTTGTGGTCAGTGAAGGCCACTTCCCTGTTATTAGAAAATTACGAAAAGACCAAAACGTTCAGAGAAGCTCTTGGGCGTTGACACCCCTAGTTGTTTTCCTCCTCCTGCCTTTGCATTTTTCTAGTAGACGAGAAAAAGAAAGCTATGCAGTTGAGAAGTACAAGATTTGTCAATTTGAGGACCCAACAAATCAAATATTTAAAGGGATTTTTGTTATATTTTCTTTGAATGCCAAAAATTACATCATCTCTTTTATGTTGTTATGCCTGTGATTTAGGATCTTACAGTTTTGGAATTGGGAAAATCCATTTTGCAGGGAGATGCAGACAGTGCACTTGATAGGCTCTGGCAGACAAAGAAAGTTATAGTTCGACAACAGTGATCTCAAGCCATTCAGAGCCCTTTTACTGTTTCTTTTAGGATTATGCATAATACTTCATTTATGTGACCTCTTGCGAAGCTTGAGTAATTTTACCAGATTACATGCTTTTAATAAAATCTTGATTAATTGTTCCACACATTTCTGCTTGATTTATTAACACTTTTTTTATTTTTTTTTGGAAATGATATTTATTAATATTATGAGAAAAACGCTGCGAATATTTTAATTTGATTAAGTAACCGAACAAATAAAGTAGCAAGACTTCTTTAGCCACATATATTTGGCAAAGAAGATTGAATAATAGTACGTTCAATACTATGCATGCTTTTCGAGGAGTTCACGGGCTATTTTTCCACCGGCTCCCTCAGGAAAGAATCCACCGGGAACGTGCTCATCACCGGTATCATACACAATTCTGAGAATTTCCGGTGGAGTCCTCCCATAGGAGAGGGAGTTATAATCGGCAGATAATAAGTTGCTTATGGTCCGATTCTCCGCCCCGAGCTGTGGTGGGACGATCACGCCTTCGTCTTTGACTCCACACATTGCCAATCGGTTTCGCAACTCGGACAGTCGGATTGTGAACTCAGCTACTGTGTGTTTGTATGGGAACACAACCTCCTTGGATCGCTCATATAGATATCCTCTAATATATGCATCCTGTCCAGATTCTACCCCCAGTAGTCCTGCCAAAAGCTGAAAGCAAATAACAATTGCTGTCAATTACGTGCACTTACAAGTAAAAATAAGTAAATTTCACCAATTATGAGATAAGTAAATTAGTTTCGATAGTAATTTTTACGTTAACGTCAAAAGAAGCAATTTTCTTTTTCTTTGACACACAATATTGACAATAATAAAACGTTTGGTGCAATTGAGTATTCTTTACCAAACATGTCATAGAAGTGTACTATGTAAGTCGAATAATACAACACTCGACAAAATTAAGAAAAAAAGACGTGATTAAATTTGTGAGTTGTGACTCACTCGTATTGTAATGTAATATTGATGTTGGGATTTGTCATTTGTGTTTCACATACCCAAGTCCTAAAGAAAAAGATATGTGATAAAAATTGTTAGTTATGTTATGAAGACGTGACTTATTCAATTTATAATGCAGTCGTCGTTGTTCGAATTTTGATTCGCGTATTAGAAAAAGGACGCGTGATAAAATATATTAGTTTATGTAGCAAGAAAGTTGCTTACTCGCTTCGTAACGCAGCCGTTGATGTTGGGATTTGTGCCCACGTAGCCAAGTAATCCCACATATGGTATTACATAAGAAGCCATCATGAAGCTGAGGCTGTCACGATAAGGGTTAAAAGGGGGCCTAAGTTCATATCCAAATGCTTCATTGAACAATTTTGCAAAGTTCTTGGGACTAAGATCCATTAGAGGCCTTGGGAATCCACCTACCGTTGATTTAATGGCCCTGCAAAACAAAAATAAAAATCAAACGTTTTCTTTTTCAAATCTATTTATCATCAAATTATGAAAAGAAAAGAAAGGAATGGAGTTATCAAGTTCACCATTGCAACCTAAAGATTCAATTTGATTGTCTCACTACATAATAGACCTTAACTAGAAACTAAAGATTAATGAGAAGAAGTGATAGAATTCAGTAGTTACTCGTTAAAAATTGACTTTGAAAATATATAATATGGGAATTTCGAGCACAATATAACTAAAAATATATCAGACAACAAATTTAAATATAGAGCATAAATGGATCGATTTGAGGTGATTTTAGGTCAACTTCCTAAGTTTGTAATTATCATTATTAATATACTCGATTTTAGGACATTACATCAAACCTTAGACATTACATCAAACCTTACTGGGTATTTATTGCATCGTTTTGAAGCAAATGGAAAAATGAAAATAGAAAAAATGGACCTGAGGTGGCCAACTTCTTCAAAGCCAAATTCAGTGATAATATTCTCTGTAAGAAAATCAAGATTTGCCTTTTGAGCCCCAATTGGGGGAGGGCCTCCCATTACTAAATATGGTGCAACCTCATCAAGGCCATAACCAAGGGCTGCAAACAGAAAAAAGTCTGCTTCCAAATGCTCCAAATTCAGGGCAAACTGTATCATGTCTATATCTTCTTTGTATATTGGAATTGCATGCTCCGAACAATCCGGCGGAGGGCAAACTGGACTGGATATAGTAATGTACAAGTTGGTATACACCAAGAAAATGAACATAAAGATGGAGGTGGAGGCAACCATTTTCATGTTGCAGAATGGGAAGAGACACAAATATTAAAGGGAACTTCGGTTGATATTATGCATATATAAGCAAGATATTATAAGTATTTATACATGCATATATGGCTAACAATCCCCCCCCCGCGAAGTGTTTCAACACGAAAGTAAGTAAGAGAACCCAAGGAAGAAAAAGGACAAAATCACAAGAATGCAAATTAGAAGCAATGAAATAAGAAAAGGGTAATATTTTATACGTGTTTTAGACATTTTAGTGCATTTGAAAATAAGATGCAAACCAATTTATTTAAAAACTAAGTGGTTAGAAAAACAATTTTTTTTCCTTATTTAACTTTTTTTAATGTGTCACCTCCCGTGCATGTTTTCATCAAAGTGTCAAATATATGCATAATTTTCATAAATAGATTATGGCAATTCTTGAAATTAAAATCTTAATATGCTTTGATCATATTAAATCACATCAATTAAAAGTTAGAGACTCTTCAAAGCCACCTAGACGATGGCTTAGGGCCTAAAATTAGGATAGGAGTACAATGCAAATCCTATTTAGATTCTATGATGAAATTTCGTAGGATGGAGCCAAGAAAAAAAGAAGAGATATTAACTATCTTCTTGAAAAATTTATTTTACGTACTTCTTTGAATCAGTTTTTTTATAATATTAATATAAAATTATTTCTCTGTTTAAAGATGGATTTATGACTTTTTTTTTTAATCTTTTAAAAACATGCTTTATAACAATATTTATTTGGAAGGTTGTGAATGTGAAAAATAGATTTATGAAGTTCTATCACTGAGTTTCAATGTGTATAAGAAGATACGAGAAAAATTATATAAACATACAAAGCATTCATTTATTGAAAGTAAAATTTAAAAAAAAAAAAAAAAAAAAAAAAAAAAAAAAAGTAATAAAATAAATTAAATTAAATTAAATTTGGTTTTTAAGGGGCACTTAAGGTTTAGGAAGGAAAGTGATAGATTTAGGGAGTGCTGATTCCAAGCTTGAAGTTGAAGATGAAAACTCTAAACTAGAATTAGATGCTTATTTAGCACAAGTTAATTGTCGAGGCAACTCGTACTATGATGACATGTTTGATAATACAGACTACTAAATATAAAAGAAAAAAGAAATTCATTTTTTGTTCATCACGTACTTTAATCTATGTTGTACACAAACATATCCTAAATTTCTATGAAAATTCCTATAAGATGCTCGAGGAGGCAATTACCAACCATTGCCTCCAATGAAAGAAGCTTTTTAAAGTTAAAGTTGATTATGTCTGATCTTTAATCAACCATATTACAAAAGAGATTGAATGGATTAACTGTGATTTATATCGAAAATAATATGTTGAAAAACTTGATTTTAATGGTTTGATGATTACTAATTTTGCATCTCAAAATATTAGAAAGCTAAATATTTTGCTAGCATAATGCTCGGATTGTGAGAGATAATTTATTTTGCTACTCTATCTTTTGAATTGTATAAAATCTAAATCTAAATATGCTATTTATTTAAATATTTAGATAACATATATTTAAAAATCTCGAATTTCTCAAATTCGGCCTAAAATGTTTCAAAGATGAAAAGACATCAAGTAAGACCTGAATTAAAAAATTCACTTTGTTTTAAGGAAAAATAAAAGAATATGGCCAATAGTTTTATGCATTATTACAACTGTTTCTTTGAAATTATCTATTCATATGTCTCATTAGTTGTTTTACTGTCATTTTTTGTAACGAAATTAGGTTTTAGCATTTTATTTTGTAAGTTATACCTAATATGAATTGCTATTGCCAGTTTAATTCATGAATCGTACTATGTTTGATGAAGATGCTTATATGAATAATGAATAAAACTCTATATTTTAATGTCGTAAGTTGTTATATGTGCAGGTAAACCACTCTTTCTATGGCCTTTCTATTGTTTCTAGAACAGGTCTCTTACTATGATTGCGCCGTTACAAATTATTTCAAGTGTGGGATCAAGGTCAAGTGGCCAATTTAGAAAATATAAGTCATGAGTTATGGGTACTAAAAAAAATAGAATGACATTTAGAAAAAAGATTAAAAAATTGTTACTATTTTATAAAATCTCTCGAGTACCAAACTCAAATATCGTACAGAAAAATTTCACCTCAAGTTTACCATAACTCCAATATATCACAATAAAAAATTCCTTTAGATGCTATACAAGAAAAAAATCATAAAATTGATAATGAATATTTGCTACATTAGCTCGACCTGATTTCCTTTCGACAGGCGCGGATCCAGCACTCGGCAAACACTCGCGGCCGCACTTGTTGGATCTGCGGGAGACTTTTTTTTTTTTTGGCTGTAGATTAAAGTTATACATTATATTACTAGTAATACATTTATTTTCAATCATTTCTTGTATCTCAGTTGGTTGGGGCTCACATGTACATGGTTGATTTTGAATCCTTACTACGTAATTTTTTTGTGCAATATTCTTTTTCTACAATTTTCACCAAAATTCAATAAGGACGTGGATCAAAGGATTTCAAACCGGTGACCTGTTAAAAGAATTTTTATAAATGCAACCACTGTGGTACATTTTAGATTGTGCTATTAGATTTACCAAAACTACATTTGTTAGGTTTTAACTATAAAAATTCTAATCCGAACTCTTCCTTTGAGGTATACAAAATTTGGTAATAATGTTATTTGATGAATCCTTTTTTTTTTTAACAGAATTATATATACTCAATTTAAACAAAATAATTGTTATATTTAAATTTTAGGCCTTGTTCGATTCTTATTTTATTCAAAATACATTTTTTTCTTTCTTTTCATACACGCATTCTTTAATAAAATAATATTACATGTTGACTCCGAAAATTGGACCTTTTACGTGGCCAATCTAGAACTACTTCACGTATTCCTCCCTGCGCACAATCAACGCATGGTCAGACGCACACGGCCGGGACTAGTGGGGGTGACGGCGGCCGTATACACTCCGACGGTCAAGTAAGGTTCAGGTGGTCGGAACAGTACCCAAGAGTTGTGCAAAATAATAAAGGGGAGGAGAAAATATATATGCTTACTATGGAGTGCTATATAGCAAGATTTTCATACTCTTAGGTATATATAGGCGGGATGAACCGTTGGATGTGGAGCACGTGTATACATCTGACAGTATGAGGTGTCTGCTCATAGACGTCAATCAGCCGCGTCTGTAGAGTAGGCGAGTAATTGCTTCTCCCGATTTGAGTTGACATAAAGTTGATAAGTCACATCAACTAGCCTCATGGAGATGTCAAATCAATTTAAACCTTAGGGGCAGAAAGGATCTTGGCAAAGATCTCCTTCTGAAATTGGCGGCGGATCTTCTGACAGAGGTCCTCGGAGTGCACTTTGCCTCGGCCTCAGGGGCGAGGGCGCTTCAGTCAATTCAGCAGGATCGCCTATGTCTCGCAGTGTGATAGCAGGTCGTTTACATTGGGGGGATCACTTCTGAACCACTTCGGGTGGGTGTCTAATAGATCAGAGCTTGTGGTGGTGGACATTTCGAGGTGGTTCAGATAGGGGCGTAACACTGGTCCCCCAAGTCCACGTATGAATATTTATATTATGGGTGGACTTGCCTTCCCGACCGGATGTGTATGCCTCGGTACGTGGACTGTGACTTGTGGGAGTTTGTGGGCCGATCTTCTGCATTCGCCGAAGCGATGATCTTAGGCAGATGCTCTAAAGCTTCGCTACTACGTAAGGAAAACAATTACTCATGTGAGACTGAAGTGCTGCAAGAATGGATGATGCATAGGAAGAAGGTCAACGCACCGACCGAGGCGATGACCTACAGTGGACTCGCCTCAGGTGCGTCTAAACTTTGTAAAGTTGAGTGAGGAGCCCATCTATCACCGGTGCGCTGACCCACAGGAGACGACGCGTTGTGAGATAGCTAAAACTTTGTAAAGCTTAGGAGGGAACGCAGCGATCGAGGCGATGACCCACAGGGGACTCTGTGTCAGGTGCGTCTAAGCTTTGTAAAGTTGAGTGAGGAGCCCATCTGCCACCGGTGTGCTGACCCACAGGGGACGACGTGTTGGGAGATAGCTAAAACTTTGTAAAGCTTAGGAAAGAATGCAGCGATCGAGGCAATGACCCATAGGGGACTCCGCGTTAAGTGCGTCTAAGCTTTGTAAAGTTGAGTGAGGAGCCCATCTGCCACCGTTGCGCTGACCCACAGGGGATGACGGGTTAGGAGATAATTAAAACTTTGTAAAGCTTAAGAGGGAATGCAGCGACCGAGGTGATGACTCATAGGGGACTCCGCGTCAGGTGCGTCTAAGCTTTGTAAAGTTGAGTGAGGAGCCCATCTGCCACCAGTGCGCTGACCCACAGGGGACGACGCGTTGGGAGATGACTAAAACTTTGTAAAGTTTAGGAGGGAACGCAGCGACCGAAGCGATGACCCACAGGTGATTCCGCGTCAGGTGCGTCTAAGCTTTGTAAAGTTGAGTGAGGAGATCGACCCGAGGTGGGCATTTGACGTTAAATGATTTGACAGCTGTTGCGTATTTCCAAGGTCACAGTTGGGTGCCATGCCCATTCCCCTAAAAGGATGCTGCGGCTACTTATTGTCAACGGCTGGTGGTGACCGAGGTCACGCGTTTTATGCGAGCGTGAGCGTCACAGCAAGATCTTAGGCGTAGATCAAATCTGGCGTTTCATTTCAACGCCCTAGATTGATGATGCGACGGACGGCCTAGATTGATTGCATTTGAATTCAACGGTAGAGATCAGTTGGAGCGTTCTATAAAAGGCGGACTTTGAGTGTCTTTGAAGCTTTTCATCCTTGTGCAAATAGAAAATTTACTTTGCTCTCAAATCATTCACGATTTTTGACGTTTTTCGAGCGTTTCCGACGAGAAATATCAATTTTCGACGACCTTACTCCATTTCCTGACCATTTCCGGCTGGGGAAACCTCTGAATTCAGAAGTTTCAGTAACTTTTGGGACATTTACTTTCTGAAAAATGGCTTTTGAGGGAAGTTTTGGTTCGGGGAGGGGGCTAGAATTAGTGAGGATGGACGAGCCCACTGTGGCGACCTCCGATATAGCCGAGGCGATACTTGGGGGGGAGAACATGTGGAAGAGGCCGGATAGCCCGGTTGATACTTCTGTGCACTGGGGGGCGTCGGATTACCCCTCCAAACTAAAGGAGGCCGACCTAGAGAGACTTAGGGTAGAATATAGGATTCCAGATAGCATAAATTTGATCCTCCCCGAGCCTGAAGAGAGGGCTTGCTATCCTAGGCCGGGGTGCATGGCCATAAGTGAGGTGATCCTTAGAGCCGGCCTTAGGCTTCCAATTCACCATTTCTTTAGGATGGTACTTAGGTCCTATGGATTAGCTCCGACCCAACTCAATTCGAACTCGTGGAGCCAAATGGTGGGCTCCTGGATGTTGTGGAAAAAGGCATCACTTGGGGTTGAGATGTGATATGTGTGTTTTTACACACTTATTTGGTTCATAAACATGACTTAAATATGGATAAAATGGTTGAATTGTGACTTAATCCAGTTAAATTTATGCATTGTAGATAATTCAATGGAAATTGTGGAATTCAGGAGAAAAGAGCCGAAGAAGGACCAAAACGCAACAATTTGATAGTTCGAGGACCAAAGGTGCAAATATTGAAAAGTTGAGCTAAATGCAAAACGAGAGGGAAGACATGCCAAGTATGAGCTCAATGACAAAGCAAAGCAAATGGAAGAAGAAAATATTGAAGAAGGACTGAAATGAAGACAATTGAAAGTTGGAGGACTAAAGCGCAAATACTCAAAAGATATGCCGAATGAGGGGCATGAGAATCGATGGTATCGCCTCTTGAATTCTCGGTATAGGTGTATGCGACCGCATAGTAGAAAGGCATGCGGCCGCATGGTTCCGCCAGACAGCTTTCAGTATTTTAATCATAACTTTCTTTCCCGATATCCAATTGAGGTGATTCAAGTTGCATTGGATAGCTAACTAAAAGGGAATTACTTCTATGCGACCGCATAGTGTAACCTTCTATGCGGTCGCATAGAAGGCTTCAGGGACTCAATGAACCCAAACAATTTGAACTATGCGACCGCATAGATTCCTTCTATGCGGTCGCATAGAAGGATTTTTAAATTTCAGGGGCAGTTTTTCGTTTTGGTTGAAACTCCTTTCCTACTTAATTTGGACGCGATATAAATACCTAAATTCATCATATGAAGAAGAAGAACGACCAGGGAGAAGAGAGAGACCAAAATTGGAGGCAAGAAACTTGATTTTGGATTCAATTTCACGCGGGCTCGAGACGGATTGAAGATTATACACATGGATTGAAGAAATTCCATACGGGTGTATTCTTATTACCTTTTAATTTCGTTTTTTTATTCCTTGATTTTGTAATGATGATTATAGGCTAGGGTTTTTGTTCATTAGGAATTTGATGAACCTTTTGATGATTTAAATTTCCGTTATTTCATAAATTCAACATTAGTTTCGATTGGACAAATGTTTGATTTATATGATTTGAATGTTTCCATAATTATTTGGCCAATTATTATGTGATTGTAGATGATTTATTCTTTGCATTCGAAAGAAGGGAAATAAATTCGATAGAATATAAATCGACATAGGGTCCGATAGGGGATGGAAACTTACCTCTATGCTTTATGCAATTCATGAAAATATTCATAAAAAGTCATGCATTCTTATACATTGCATCATCCATAGAAATATAGGCTGGTGGTGTGTAAGAGTAGATTCAATATATATCGAGAGAGTGTATTGGATAATTTAGGAACATTGAATTGGCATTTTGTTCATCGATTCGTTGAATTTGTGAAATTAGGGTTTTTAATAGTCAATTGGGGATTCAAGTTCTTAATGATTTCATTTCAATTCATTTCAATACAATAATTCTAAAATTGCATATTTACATTTCAGTTGCGTATTTATTTCATTAGATTAGTGAAATTTTGAAATTAGGGTTTCCAATTTTGAAATTAGGGTTTTCTTTGCAATTAGGGTTTCGAATTGGGGATTTCTCCCAAAATTAGGGTTTTCACATTTAAACCAAATTTTCATTCAATTAGATTCGGTTAAGGTCACATTAGTTTAATTAGAGCTAATTTAATCCTCGTGGGAACGATACTTGGACTCATAGTCCACTTTACTACTTGTTAACGAACCGTACACTTGCGGTGGGTTTTAAAATCGAGAAGAAATAATTTTGCGAACAAGATGCCTTTCTCCGTCTTTCAGACCCTTTATATCCCTAAAGTAACAGTCGGGAGGGATAAGACCCGGGTTGGTATTACCTTACTTCATGGGGTTCCCATACTCCATTCATGCTCGATCTGTCGAGCTCTATCAAAGAGTGAAAGAGCTCGTGGTGCTGGGCCGCAGGACGATGGGACACGATGGAAGGGGACCCCCTGACACCTCTTACGATCCCCACGAAGTACTCGACATTAGTGAGTATCGCAGTTGTGTTTCTTCATATTTCTCTTCGGTTCGGATCGTGACTAACATTCGTATTTCTCTTGAAGGTACTCTTCCTCAATGCGAACTGTCTTCTGAGGACACCATTTGCATCATCTATCAGCTGCCTCAAAAGAAGAGGTCATACCATCGACTGATCAGAAAAAATCTACACTTCATTACACACGACCTGATGGCATCTCAAGGTAATTGTCCCGAAGCCTTTACCCTTCCATATTTCTGAACTCTTTACACTTGTACTAATTCATTGTTTGTTCCTTGCAGACAACTTCAACAAGAAGATGCCCGTGCGCCCCGACTTTAAGACCATCCAAAGGATGATGGTAGAGACACGGGCGCTGAATACCTCCTCCTCCACCTACAAGAGCAAATGGAGGACCTGGTGGATGCTATAAAAGGCTCCAGCCTCCGACGAAGGAGGAGGAGGAGGAGCCAGAGGACCCTGAGGCCGACCTGTTGCGAAAGGGCAAAAAGAGTGACACCCCTTCAAAACGCCCAACTGTGGCGAGGCCACCCTCCATTATGAAGCAGACAACAATCCCAACTGGGGTGGTGATTACGCCCAAAGAATAATGCGGTTATTGTAGTATAGCTTTGGGGTGTTGTATCCACAGGGAGATGGAAAAATTCTCAAAAGATCAAATAAAAAGGTGATTCAAGTTGCATTGGATAGCTAACTAAAAGGGAAACAATTTTTATTCAGAAGTCATCTCCCAATTCGATCATCTTCCATGTCAAAAATGGGTCCCAACATGAGACTAAAAATTGGTGTGTTGGTTTTCGATTGGAAATTGATGTATTGATCAAACTTTGATGTTATTTCATCCCTTTGACTTCGTTCCTCATCCACTTGACCTCTAATACTTTCGAATCTTCATCATAATCTTGGACACAAGTTTGGATCATTTGCACTTTAGTCCTCGAACTTTCGTTCTCTTCTACTTTGGTCATTTTTCACTTGTTTCTTCCGAATTTCATCTTTTTCACCAAAATGCAACCTAAACCAAAATATAAGAGTAATGAGTACATTTTGGCATAATATAATCACATGAATGCAATAGTTAAGAGGGGAAAATATGGTATTTTACACTCTTATTAGGTGGCCATTCCGGAGAAGAGGCCTGCACTAGCAGAGGTTGCTACTGCCCCGGCCACTTCGACACTTGCTGCCGTGCCTATTGCCTAAGTGTCGGGGTAGCAGAGGAGAAAGAGGGCCCGTCCCTCTAAGGAGGTCGACTTCTTGGGCATCAACCCGGAGGAGCCGGTGAAAGAAGTGTTGGGGGCCTTTCTTCCAGAAACGGCTATAGTGGCGGTAGTCCACAATAAATACTGGATCGAAGAGTGGAGGGACCACACCGCTTTCTGCACAGCCGAAGACCTAGTGATGGCCAACAGTGCCTACGTGGCCCGGGCTCTTAGCACCAGCATTCAACTCCAGGGCTTGGTGAAGGAGCTGAACGCTAAGAGAGAGGACCTCGCCAAGCGCCTCGAGGAGGCAATGCAGTACGGGGATGCTATGAGAGAGGCCCGGGCCAAGGCCACTAAGGAGGAGAAGGGACGGAAGGAGACCGAGGCCCAGCTAACTGTCGCTAGAGCAGAAGTGGAGCGACTGAAGAAGGAGCTATACAAGGTGGAGTGCCAGGTGGATACCATGACTCGGCGAGTGGATCACTCTAACGAGCACTACCGGCTCGCTACGAAGGCTCTGGAGGCCTCAAACAAAGAAGAGGCGGAGCTGAGGCAAAATGTCGAGGCTCAATTTGAGGAGATTGCCTCCTTGAAGGAGGAGTTGAAGTCGGCAAGGGAGGTGGCGGTTCAGAATTTCATTGACCACTTCGAAGAACACCCCCTGTACGATGACTTCGCCAATTTTTGGGCCTCCTGGAGTGCCCAAGGCTTGCTGGGTTGGCTGAAAGAGATCCACCCCACTTTGGACATCTCCTCTTTGATGGCAGAGTTCGGGGGACCAACTGGAGCCCGGCCTAATAGGCTTGCTGAAGAAGCTCCGGAGGCCCCGGCGGTGGTTGAGGCAGAAGCGGTCTGAGAAGACCCTCCAGTAGAATAGGGCCAACTTTTTTAATGACTTCGGCCTTTTTGTATTTCAAATTCAAGTAAATGAAATGTAATTTTTTGTTAAGTATTGGTGCTTCTGCTATCTTATTGTATTGATTTGTTTATCCTCGTATGAACATTTAAGACTAAGCGTCTCTTAACAATAACCAGTTAATAACAGAAGATCGGATCACTCAAGTAATATGAAGCGGACCACTTAAGTAAACATGAAGTGCCTCTTAACGTTAATCAGTTAACAATTTGAGATTGGATCACTTAAGTAAATATATTGAAAGATTGAGGAAACAATTTACTAACCGATGTGGCACAGAATCGAAGTTTCATTACTTTGACAAATTACACCACACTTTACCTAGGCAATTTCAGTACTTAGTAAGTTAGGGATTTTACAATTGAGATCAGATCAGAACACCCATTTATTAGACAATATTGAGATCGGATCGGAACAAACGCTCATCATTGATAGTACTTTCTCAAGTGTTCGATGTTCCATTGATGAGGCAGTACTTTTCCTGCCATGTCTTCAATTTCGAAAGTGCCAGGTCAGGATTCTCTGCGGATGTGGTAAGGGCCCTCCCAGTTAGGTCCAAATACTCTGGACCCTATTGGTTTTGAAGATTGGAAGACCCTTCTGAGGACGAGGTTCCCCAAACGAAGAGTTCTGTTTCTGACCTTGGAATTATAATAGCGGGTCATCTTTCAATGATACTTTGCCAAGTTCACTTGGGAAGCATCCCTTCTTTCTTCAAGGAGGTGGAGTTCGCTTATTCGAGCCTCGTCGTTTTTGATCTCATTGAAGTATATCCGACGGTGTGATGGGATCCCGACCTCGACCGGGCTCACGACCTCGGCTCCGTAGGTCATCGAGAATGGTGTTTTCCCTATTACAGTTCGGCTAGATGTTCTGATGGCCCAGAGGACGTGGGAGAGTTCGTCCACCCAAGCCCCTTTTGAGGTGTCAAGCTTCATTTTCAGGGTTTGCTTGATAGTCTTGTTCACTGCCTCAACTTGTTCGTTTGCTTGAGGGTGATGAGGCGTTGAGAAGTCCTTCTTTATGCCTAGCTCGTCGAATAATTCTCGCATCTTCCTATTGTCAAACTATCTCCCATTGTTGGACGCTAAGGAGTGGGAAATGCTGAACCTACAAATGATGTTCTTCCAGATGAATTTAGTAGTGTTCGCCTTGGTGATCGTGGCAAGGGGTTCAGTCTCGACCCACTTAGTGAAGTAGTCAATGGAGACAATGGTGAAAGTTGCACTTCCTCTTCCTTTTGGGAGTGGACCAATGAAGTCATTGCCCCACTTGCCAAATGGCCAAGGGCTGGTTACTACGAAGAGGCTCTGAGAAGGCTGCCTTTGAATATTTTAAAAGTGCTGGTACTTGTCACATTTTTGGAGAAACTGGTAAGCGTCCCTTTTCAGGGTCGGCCAGAAGTAGCCTTGACGGAGAACCTTGTGTGCCAGAGCCGTTCCTCCGGAGTGATTTTCGCAGATTCCCTCATGGATTTCCCTGAGTATGTATGTGGCCTCTTTGCCTCCCACGCATCGGAGAAGTGGCGAGGCGAAGCCTCTCTTGTAAAGGTTATCTTCTTGCATGACGAAGTGTGCAGCCTTTCTTCTTAACTTTCGAGCCTCGCTTTTAGAAGCAGACAGTGATTGATCCTTCAGATAGGCGATGATAAGCTGCATCCATAATGGGATGCCTTCTATCCACAGTACCTCTTCACCTCCGGAAGTGGAGGGCTTTAATAAGTGCTCAATAGGGACAACCTTTAGGAGCTCTGAATCCTTGCTGCTGGCCAGTTTTGAAAGGGCGTCTGCATGTGTATTTTTTAGGCGGGGGACTTGAGTCAGTTCGAACCTTTCAAAATGAGGAACTAGGTCTAGAACTAACTTCAAGTATGCAACCATGCTATTGTCCTTGGCCGCGATGGTCTCATTGACTTGATTCACTATAAGTTGAGAATCACTGCTCGCCAGGAGCCTTCTGACCTACATCTCCTGCCAAAAGGGCCTCGTATTCAGTAGCACTGCTCGAGGCTTTGAAACCGAACCTTACTACACAATTTAGCTTGTGGCCTTCCGGACTTTCCAAGATGATCCCTGCCCCAGAGCCAGTCTCTCCTGAGGACCCATCTACGAATAGTTTCCATATGGGGGGCTCAGCTGGTTCCATTGTCGCCTCCATTTCTGGGGCTTTGGTAAACTTAACCATAAAATCTGCAAGGGCCTGGCCCTTGATGGCGTGTCGAGATCGGAACAATAGATCGAACTCACCGAATTTGATTATCCATTTTAGCAAGCGTCCTGATACGTCTGTTTTCTGCATCACCTACTTCAATGGGAAGTTGGTGAGATCTTCGATTGAGTGGGCTTGGAAGTATGACCTCAATTTTCTTGAGGCTATGATAAGGGCGAGTGCCAGTTTCTTCATGTCTGGGTAGCGTGTTTCAACTAGGAGAAGCGCTCAGCTGGCGCTCACTTTCTTCTCTGACTAGGACGATGTTGACCACTATGTCCGAAACTGCTAAGTATAGCAGTAGTGACTCATCTGGTTGAGGTTTTGATAGGAGGGGTGCCTCTCCGAGGTGCTTTTTCAGCACCTGGAAGGCTTCCTCACATTCAGAAGTCCATTGGAACTTCTTTCCTTGTTTAAGCACATTGAAGAAAGGAAAACTTTTATTTGTAGCTCTGGAGATGAAGGGACTAAGTGCGGCTATCCGACCATTGAGGTTTTGGACCTCCTTTGGCTTCTGAGGTGACCTTATCTCTAGCAAGGCAGGCCATTATTTTCACTGGATTTGCTTCAATCCCCCTTTGATTGACAATATATCCCAAGAACTGACCCGAAGCCACTCCAAAGGTGCATTTGAGGGCATTCAACTTCATCTCATATTTTCTAAGTATTTGAAAAGTTTGGTCGAGGTGACTTACGTGTTCGGCTGCCTGGAGGCTTTTGACTAACATGTCGTCCACGTAGACCTCTATGGTTTTTTCAATGCGTTCTGCAAACATCATGTTAACCAACCTCTGATATGTAGCTCCGACATTCTTCAATCCGAAGGGCATGACTTTGTAGCAGTACAGACCTCTGTCCGTAATAAACGACGTAGCTTCCTCATCAGGTCGGAACATGGATATCTGGTTGTACCCTGAGTATACATCCATGAAGCTCAACAGTTCGTGTCCAGCAGTGGAATCCACAAGTTGGTCTATCCTTGGAAGTGGGAAGCTGTCTTTAGGGCATTCCTTATTCAAGTTTGTGAAGTCTACGCACAACCTCCACTTTCCGCTGGGATTTTTCAGCAGGATCGGGTTGGATATCCACTTCGGGTAGATGGCCTCCCTTATGAAACCACTGCGGCTAAGTTTGTTTACTTCATCTTTCAGTGCCTCGTACCTCTCCGGATTGAGGGCACGTCTCTTCTGTCGATGGGAGGCACAAGAGGGGTTGATATTAAGATGGTGGCAACTGATCCTTGGATCTATTCCCACCATGTCTTCATGCTTCCAAGCGAAGACATCCAAGTTCTCTTTCAAGAAGCTTATCATCTCTTCTTTTGCTTCTGGGGACAATGCCTTCCCTATACGCAAGACCTGACTGGGGTCTTCTGGGTTGGCGGAGAAAGTTTTCAATTCTTCCATTGGGGTTGCATTTGGTTCAGAGTCAATTATTCGGGGATCTAACTCATCAAGATGGTGCCCTTGTTCAGGGGCCTTTTCCATGTCGACTTCTTCCTCTTGTTCAGAGGTATGCTCTTGTTCAGGGGCGTTGAGCATTTCCACGTTTGTACTGGCTTCACTGGGAGCCTCAGTTAGGATTACATTAACAGTTCGGGGCTCCAACTTTCACAGCGAGTTTAAGTAGCATGCCCTAGAGCCCATCTGATCACCTCGGACCGTTGCAATCCCATATTCAGTTGGGAATTTCATACATAAGTAGTGGATGGATATGACGGCCTAAAGATCTTTCAAAGCGAGTCTGCCCAATACTCCATGATAGGCCGATCTGTGGTCTACCACTAAGAATTTCATGAAGTGTAAGGTCACTAGGGGTGCCGAACCCATCTGGACGGGCGAAGTGATCCGTCCTCGTGGGACGATGTTGTCCCAGTAAATCCGAATAGCGGGTCGGTCATGGGGATCAACCCATGTTCAATCTGCATTTTGTCAAAGGTGGAGCCGAACAATATGTTCACCGAACTCCCATTGTCGACGAGCATGCGTTTGAGCCCCTTTTTGGCTACTACGGCTCTCACAACCAGTGCGTCGCAATGGGGATGGTGAACTCGCGCATCTTCCTGGGAGAAGGTAATTTGGGCCATCCTGTTGGCCTCTTGTGACTTGTTGACAATGTAAGTGATCATTGGTGGGTCTTTTACTTCCCTTGTACAATTCCTTTGGGTATTCCTGGTGTTGCCACCGATGTGGGGTCCTCCAATGATGGTGTCGACTTTCCTGATGATTTGGCCCCCAGAAAATGGGGCCTGATCTCTTTGGCTGGACTCTCCTTGGTCACTTGATTCTCTTCTCCGGGGTGACAACTCTCTGTGCCTTCGATCTCCTCTGTTCGGGGAGACAGATCTGTGAGGATATTTATTCCTCCTAGAGGGGTGTGGGTCGGTCCGGTCTGGGCGTCGAGGAGTGTCTTTGCATTTGTTGGTGTCATGCCTATAGAGTTGATGGAAAGTGCAAAACCTTGCCCCTTCCAAGGGCCTGTTTGATCGCTTCTTCTTCTTCTTTTTCTTGCTAGCATTTCTTCCAGATGGCCTTGCTTCGCCAGGAGCATTTTCATATGCCAATACCGGCACTGCATTTAGTGTAGCGGAAGCCAGTGCCTGTCCGGAAGTGGGAGCTATTGTGTGTCCTGCTTGAGTCCATTGCTGAGTAACAAAGTGTGCTGCGGGTCCTCGACCTACTTGCCTCTGAGGTGGAGGGAGTCCTTGCGCGGCATGGTTTCGGTGATCAATCATTTCTTCACTCACGATTTCAACTATCATCATTTCCACGAGTTCGTCATAGGTGGAAGGATTCTTGCTGCACACATCCCTCCAGAACAAAGTGTTCATGTTGAGGTCGCCTTTCAGGGCTGAAAGGGATTCTCTGTCGGTGACCTATTTGTAATATGTGATTTCGTCTGTAAACCTGGCGAGATAGCTTTTCAGCATCTCTCCAGGGGCCTGCCTTATGTCTTGCAGGCGTTGCACTGGGACCTCTTCATCTCTTCGCGAGAGGTACTGATTCAAGAATGCCTTCTTTAGATCTGGCTAACTTCTAAGGCTTAGGGGAGGAAGCCTGTTGTACCACACTTCGGCGGCTCCGCCTAGTGTTAAATGGAAGGCTCTGCATTTCAAAGCAGACGAGGCTCCCTTGAGACTCATTTGTGTCATATACTTGGTGAGTGCTTCTCCGAGTCCCCCTTTCCTTCATACTTGGGGATCTTAGGGGGCATAAAATTTGTTGGCATTGGGAAGTTTCGGATCTCCCTTGAGAAAGGGAGGTTATCATCATCATCGTCAATCTCATAAGACCGACAGGGCCCATCTGACCCTTCATCATCTTGAATATTCTGGGGAGGTCGAGGTACTTCTTCTCGACTCTCCCAATCGACTAAGTTCCTCATGTCCCTCCTATTTCTAGGAGGAGAAGCCTGTTCTTGTTCCTGATCTGGCCGAACTGATCTTCTCACTAGGCGGACATTATTGCTAGGATCCTCCCCTATCCGGTCGAAGACGCTCACCGACCTCTGTTCCGCATATTCTTGAGGGAAATTGTCCCCCAAATGTTGTTCTGATGGCTGGTTCCCTTGCACATAAGATGTGGCTTCGGCGCCCACTTCTCTTTCGAGGGGGCGTTCTCTGTGCTGACTGGTGTGGCCTCGGGAACGAGATACTGGGACTTTTTGCACTGGGTAAGATCCTTGGGGCATTTGACAGCCCTGGTGACCTCGGGCTTGCATGAGAAGTTCATGCATCGCCATATTCTGAGCTGCGATGTCTCTCATACCCGCAGCTATTTGAGTCATTCCTTCAGTGAGCATGCCTATTCTTTTACCTCGGCGACGCCTGTGATGGGGTCTTTGGTGAGTAACATTGTTATGGAGCACCTTCTCTTCAGAGGCCTCTCTCATGGGGTTGTCGTCTTCATGGCTATAACTCATCCTATCTCATTTTTCAAGGGTGGTGAGAACTTGGATTATAACTCAACTGTGTTCTTTTTCAAGAACGTGCCATTTTCAGGGTTAGTCGCTAGTTTTTTGGTGATTTCTTCGGTGGAGAATGCAGAACTTTGAACGGGAAGTGTTTCCCACAGACGGCACCAATCTGTTGACCTAAAAAATTGGACCTTTTACTTGGCCAACCGAGAGCTACTCCATGTATTCCTTCCTGTGCACAATCAATGCACGGTTAGACACACACGATCGGGACCAGCAGGGGCGACGGCGGTCGTATACACTTCGACGATCAAGTTAGGTTCAGGTGGTCGGAACTGTACCCAGGGGTTGTGCAAAATAATAAGGGGGAAGAGAAATATATATGCTTGCTATGGAGTGCTATATAGAAAGAGTTTCATTACCTTTGCCTCTTGCCAACCTTGGGTATTTATAGGTGGGCTGAACCATTGGATGTGGGGCACGTGTATACATCTGACGGTATGAGGTGTCTGCTCATAGGCGTCAATCAGCCGCGTCTGTAGAGTGGGCGGGTAATTGCTTCTTCTGATTTGAGTTGACATAAAGTTGATAAATCACATCAACTAACCTCATGGAGATATCAAATCAATTTAAACCTTAGGGGTAGAAAGGATCTTGGCAAAGATCTCCTTCTGAAATTGGCGGCGGATCTTCTGACAAAGGCCCCCAGAGTGCACTTCGCCTCGGCCTCAGGGGCGAGGCGCTTCGGTCAGTTCAGCAGGATCGCCTATGTCTCGTAGTGTGATAGCAGGTCATTGACATTGGGGAGATCACTTCGAAACCACTTCGGGTGGGTGTCTAGCAGATCGGAGTGTGTGGTGGTGGATATTCTGAGGTAGTTTAGATAGGGGCATAACATTACACACAAATTCAAAACTTTCATTTATTTTTTGTCACACTTTCTCCATCAAATCATTATTGCAAAATGCATTTTTTGCAAAAAAATGGTATCAAACGAACTCTTAATATTTTATTACGGCTCATGGTAGATGATTAACGGCCACCCGTGCTGACTCAAACTCTTAAATTCACCCCTGCTTTCGAGGCTCGGGAGTTTCAAGGTATGGGTAAAAGGATACTTTGCAAACTATCCTTTCTCTTTGTTACCAAAAGATAATATTTTGATCACTCTCATTTCTTTCTTGTTTACAATTGATGGCATCATTTCAGTCTCGTAAAAAGAGTGCCTCAGCGTCGTCTAAGCACGACGCCTCGCTTTAGCAGTAAGCGCCAAATTCAGTTGATCACTTAATGCTTTATTAATTTTTTTTTATTTCTTTAAAAGCCTTTTATTTGGTTTAGTTTTAGGTTTTTCTTTTGAAAATTGTATAATTGACTAATTGTAAAAACTATTAGTTATTAAATAATTTTTAGAATGCTTAAAAACTTAAAATAATATTACAAATAAAAAAAAAACTTTTTTATACCTAGGTTCGTAAGCTTGAAGCTTAAGCCTAGTCACGCTTTACGCTTTTGAAAACATTACTTAATTATTATTTCTTTATAATTACAAAATTAAATTTCTATTTATACAAATACTTGAAATATTTCATTGAAGGGATAACATCAAAATTACCCTATTTTAGACTAAAAAGCTTATAAATACCCTAACTGATTTTATTTATTTATTTGTTTATTTAAAATACCCTTTCATAATGTTAGACGGAAAAGAAGGAAGAAAGTTAGGCTTCGATGTGTTCGATCAACAGGAGTCGTCCTCATCATGGCAGCACAATTACTTGTGGGATGATGATGGTGAGATCTCGATGGTGGTGTATGTGATGATGGCGAAGGTATTAGATTGTAATAGAGATATTTGTGTGGTATCAATTGGTTGTGGTTGCGAAGGTGGTTGGTGGTCATGTTATTGGAGTTGGTGGTGTTAGAATTTGAAAGATAAACCATACTTGAAGTACATGGATACACACACAGAGTGGGATCTATCGCAGTTTTTTTTATTACATGTGGGGCCCGCCTATTACGATGAGGGATCTGGTACGCCCCTATGAAATTAATCTCTGTACTCAGGGATTAATTCTTGAAAGATTGAGGAGGGAATTATATTAATTTCTTGTATTTTGGGTTTCAATGGATAAATTATTATTTTTCAAAAAGTTTATAAATAGAAAATAGAGCTACTTTTTAATAGATGTTATTTGAATATAGGGTAAAATTTTTAAAATTAAAAAAAAAAAGTTTTTTTTTTTTTGTTTTTTTGTTTTTTTGGTAAAAGGAGATCTGTGGTGTAATTAAACCTTCATCAAAGTGTATTTGGGCTGTCCACCACATTTAGTTGGGTGGACCAACCTGAAGCCCAAGTATATTATCAAAGAAAAAATAAATAAATATCCACCACCACCATCGGGGTAGGACTACCATCCTCCACCTCTTGGGAATTGATTCCGCCGTTGGAGGGTGGTGTGAGAGGATGAGGTGGTGGCGAGCTGGAAAAGGCCTTGTTCTTGGTTGGGCCGTAGTAGTTAAAAATGTAGATGTTAACTTCGTTAAAAATTTTGAAGGATAAAGAAATCTTTCTGATGACGTAACGAGCAACTGAAAATGTGATAATTGAATAAATTTTGTATATATATAATAGTTATATCAACATCTAAAATTATTTCTGTAAATATTTCATATCAAGTGTAACAATTCGAAACCTTTTATGCTAAACCATGAAAGGATAGACTACTTATCACACTCCTATACTTACTTTAGCATACCAAATATCTTGTAATTGCATCATTCTTGGAACTTGAAGTGATCGTTAATATTGACATGTGATTGTCTCACGTCTGGTTCGCCATTTCTACATCTTATAATTTTTAATAAGATGTTTTCAAGAGTGGTGTTGATAATGCATCTAGAAATGGAATACATAGTAAATATTTGATATTCTGATGTGTTGATAATTCATTATTATTTAGTAGGGACTTCCATGATGCATGTTTAGTGTAGTTGTTATATTCTCTACTTACAAGGTGGGGCACACCAACTTGTTCCATTAACTTGGAAGATTCAAGATTACATTCAAATAACAACCCGTGAAAGGTTTCAAAATAGAATAATAAAAAAAAAAAAAAAAAAAAAAACAACCCGTGAAAGGTTTCAAAATAGAATTCGGTTATATATTGTGAATGCATTGTCAAGATTTCCATATTCAGGACGTACAAAATATTTTTCACGTCGCATTTCTATCATTTTCTTGTGTAGTTAGTCTAACTTTTATAGCCGATACAGTCTTAACGCGGACTTCTACTCCAAAGCACAGCCTTCAAAGGCACAAGTAGGAACCTTGTACCCAGGGGTGGAACTTCATATATGGCTGCAGCCTGGAGTGAAATATGGTCTAGAAAGCTTTATAGAAGGGAACAATTCACGAATACCCATTTAAAAAGTTTACTTATTTTCATACTTAGAATCCAATCTTCTGTATTTTCCCAAATTCACAAATCGAAGAATAACAAAAATTAAAGAAAAAGGAATTATAGAAGTAGAAAGAGTGCAAATCTCAAACTTCTAAGTGGAATAATTTTGCTTCCATCTCTGGTGCAGGCAAGATTCATGCATGGTGGTGATGTTTGGTTGGAGGTGGGACTTTGTATACTAATTTGG
>NW_019243496.1:0-3312 GCF_002742605.1 Olea europaea var. sylvestris | reverse complement strand
AAAAAACGTTCGAGAATTTTCTTTATATTTTATTTTTCACAATAAATTAGTAGTATTAAATTAAATAGTTACGACTTAGCTTTATAATTCTATATCGATCTTTTTCTCGATTTGCTTGCATCTAAAGAGTACAATAAATAAAATTTTATTTGTTTAATTGTTCAAAAACATTTTATTATAACGTGCCATCAAGATTTAAATATATCATAAGTTTTTTCTACAGTTAAACAAAATAATATATATTATTACAAAAACTACTTTCAAATTTATTCCATTATTCTTATTTGAACGTTGACCGACAAAAAAAAAACCCCGATCAGCTAAGCTAGAGAGCAGATATCCTACTCGTTCATTGAATAGATTTGTTTCTATTAGTTTGGCTTGGATTAGTATCATAAAGAAAGGGGAATGACTCGGCTATCCCACTTGTGGACAAGAGAGACCCGGAACACAAGTACATCCCACGAGAGAATAAAAAGAAAATTGGCAAAAAACCTCTACTCAAAATTACAAAGTCTTCCTCATACAAGTTGTATAAGCCAAGTATACCCCCATTTTATGTATTAAGAGTGCCAAAGGTCCATCACATGATAAAGCAACCATTCGGATTTTCGTCGCTAAACATTTCGAATGTATCCAACGGTTGGCGTGGGTATGAGTCAGCATTAAAGGGTGGTGGCTGTGGTGGGTACGAATCGGAATAGGAGGGTGGTGGCGGCTCGTCCTCTCGTCCCGAATATGTATAAACATACGAATGTGGTGGTGGGGCCGAATAGGATGCTGTATAGCTACTAGTAGGATACGTCGTATTGTGGCTCACGGTGTATACTGGTGGCGGCCCATAGTGATGGAGTGGGGTTGGGTAGTCATGATAATTATGCTGACGTGGAGGAATATGATTAGCTGGAATGGAGATTGGAGGTTGGCCTGCACCACGATGCTTATCTGATCCAGTGGATGCCGGTGTGGCAGCACTCGATTTCGCGCGCTCTATGTTATTACTATTTTGCCCTTGCTTTTTCTTCTTTTTACCAGAAGTGTGCGCCTCAACGCCGTCACTACCACCGTTATTACTCTCAGAAGCTACGCCACTTTTACTTTCACTATCCCCTTTCTCCTCCTTCGCCGGCGGCGGCGGCCGCGCATTGGCTGCGCTACTCTCCGGCTCCGGCTTCTTCTCTAATTTTGACTCTGCCACCTGAACGCCTCCTGTTGTTTTAACCAGACCTTCACTAACTTTAACTGAACCACCGGCATCAATTTTTTCATCGCTTTTCACTTCACCGGCATCAACTTGAGCTGCGCCAACACTTCCTTCACCACTTTTAGCTACAGACCCACTAGTTGAAGCACCCCCATCACTTGTTTTCGCTGGATCTTGAACCGCTTCGACATTCCCCATTGGCTTCTGCTCTTTCTTAACACCGCTTCTCTGGACATTTTGTTCATTGTTTTGTCTTTTAATCTGTTTCTCTTTGTTTCTTTCTTGCACTGAATTTTTCTCCTTTTTCCCAGTTTTTTCAGGCCATAATTCTGCGTTCTTTCCAGACTTTTTCAGTTTCTTGATCAAAGAATCTACCTCTACGTTGCCAGTTACTATTACTTTTTGTTGCTTAATATCAATATCTACATTTTCAACACCTACACAAGGTTAAACAGTGTTAAAGACGGACGAGATTTAAATGAATCTACGCGTCGCTCTCAGATAACTTAACTTTTTAAACGAGATGGTTAACAAACGAAAATTTTGATGGGACTTGTTAGAAAATTACCATGAACTTGATCAAGGATTTTCTTGACTTTTCTTTTGCAGCCTTCACAGTGAATAGAAGTTCTGAGGATCCACGTCTGCAAACCAGAGGTTAAAGAGTTATATTAGAATCAAAATGAATCTACAGACCGTAGTGAAAAGGGATTATAATTCATTAAGTAATAACACTTTACCTTGTTTTTGATGGGTTTGAGAGGATTTTCAGCTGCTTCTTGTGTAGCCATTTGGACGAGTATGAGAAAGAGTGGAGACGGTAAAAGCAGAAAATGAGGAGGGTTGAGAGGCTTTTAAAAAGAAGAAGAGAAAACTTGGCCTTTGGGTTTTGTGCTCATCGCATCACATATTTTCAACTTAAAAACAGCGAAAAATTTGTAGGGAAAACTGCATCTACAGTCATCAACCTTTAGACTTTTTGTACTTCTATCCTCAACCTTTATTTTTTCACAACACTCTAATATTTGGGGCCCATAGATGTTTCTATCCAAAAAAGTCTGTTAATTTGGCATAAAAGGCAAGCGCTCATGAGCAAAGATTATGCATAAATAAGTAAAAATATCACCTTTAAATCTTCCCAATGCATCCCATCCTGAACCATGAATTGAAAAGAATCATACCTTCTAATATACGCATGGCCTCAACTCAGAGACAAACAATATTATTGTAAAACCAGTAGATATAGAGAGTTATCAGACCTCAAGCTGTTTGTTTTTACATCCATCCAGTTGATGAAGCAATGCATTTTCTCCAATTTAAAATGCCAGATCCAGATGGAATAATGTATGGAGAAACACGAGATAGATAGAGGAATGCTATCGTAAACGAGAAACAAAATCCATAAAGCAAAAGAAATCTGACGCTGTGAGCTTCTAGCGAGGAAAGTTGAGGAGAAACGACACAATCTTGCTCATGATATCATCGTAATCCGTTTCTGTTAAAGATGTCAATAGAATGCTTTTGCTTAGAAAGTCAATCAGCAAAATAAGTTGATATTCATACAGATTTTTGACAGAAATTCGAGTAACATTAATGCTAGCACTGAAATTAAGAGACAACCATTACATATAAGGATGGCTAAGATACTACTTCGTTCAATGAATAAAAGCAAATATTGGAAATCCAAGTAAAATGCACCCTATTGATTCTAGGACTACATTGCACCAATAAATATAACCACCACACAGTCCTCCATCAATGAATAACTTAACTTTTCAAGTTTGTTAAATACAGTTCAATCACAACTTAAGTTCCATTATTACAACCAAAAAGCATGCTCGCACTCAGAGGCCTGAAGCAATTAATAGATGATATAATTCAGAGCAATTTTATAAAGAAATTGGAAGCAAAGAGGACATGGGTACATTTGCCTGACTAAATTTTCATGAAAGATCCAGAGGATATCTAACAATGAACGGGCAAGTAGCAATTTGATCCAGCAGATATAAGCAATTCAATGTAGGACTTTGAACCGCTGGCCAGTGCCACATGTTGAGTTATGGTATTGTTTCGCGTGGGTTAGTCGCTAACAATTAAAAGGGATCAGA
>NW_019243495.1:0-1595 GCF_002742605.1 Olea europaea var. sylvestris | reverse complement strand
CCTTATTAATTATGTCAGGGTTAAGATGTGTTGGATAGAAAATTAACAACGTAAAATCGTACCAGGGGTAATTTTGTCATTTGCCGCGACGGTATGGAATGGGCCGGAATTTGGCATGTTGATTGGAAACGGCCCGAGAAATTGGACTCGGGGCACATACCCATGATCACGGGATTTTAGCCAAATTCCTTCATTTAGGCCACCAAATAATTAATTTCAGTATTAATTTTGTCAGGATGAAGAAGTGTTGGACAGAAAATTATCGACGCAAAACCGCACCAGGGGCAATTTTATCATTTGTCGCGACAGTATCGGAATGGGCCGAAATTTGGCAAGTTGATTGGAAACGGCCCAAGAAATTGGACTTGGGGCACTGAACCGAGATCACGGGATTTTAGCCAAATTCCATCATTAAGGCCTCCGAATAATTAATTTTCGAATTAATTTTGTCAGGATGAAGAAGTGTTAGACAGATGATTAACAACGCAAAACCGCCCTAGGGGCAATTTTGTCATTTGTAGCGACGACGTCAGAATGGGCTGAAATTTGGCAGGTTGATTGGAAACGTCCCAAGAAATAGGACTCGGGGCACAGGCCTGGGATCACGGGATTTTAGCCAAATTCCTTCGTTTAGGCCGCCGAATAATTAATTTTCGTACTAATTTTGTCAGGACGAAGAAGTGTTGGACAGAAATTTGACAACGCAAAATCGCACTAGGGGCAATTTTGTCATTTGCCGCGACGACGTCGAAATGGGCCGAAATTTGGCTAGTTGATTGGAAACGGCCGAAGAAATTGGACTTGGGGCACAGACTCGAGATCACGAGATTTTGGCCAAATTCCATCGTTAAGGCCTCCGAATAATTAATTTTCGAATTAATTTTGTTAGGATGAAGAAGTGTTAGACAGAAAATTAACAACGCAAAACTGCTCTAGGGACAATTTTGTCATTTGTAGCGACGGTGTCAGAATGGGTTGAAATTTGGCAGGTTGATTGGAAACGGTCCGAGAAATTGGACTCGGGGTACAACCCAGGATCACGAGATTTTAGCCAAATTCCTTCGTTTAGACCTCCGAATAATTAATTTCCGTGTTAATTTTGTCAGGATGAAGAAGTGTTCGACAGAAAATTAACAACGCAAAACCGCACCCGGGGCAATTTTGCCATTTGTTGTGACGGGGTCGGAATGGGCCGAAATTTGGCAGGGTGATTGGAAACGGCCGGAGAAATTGGACTCGGGGCACAGACCCGGGATCACGGGATTTTAGCCAAATTCCTTCGTTTAGGCCGCCGAATAATTAATTTCCGTATAAATTTTGTCAAGATGAAGAAGTGTTGGACAGAAAATTAACAACATAAAACCGCATCAGGGGCAATTTTGTCATTTGCCGCGACGGTGTCGGAATGGGCTGAAACTGGGCATGTCGATTGGAAACGGCCCGAGAAATTGGACTTGGGGCACTGACCCGAGATCACGGGATTTTAGCCAAATTCCATCGTTAAGGCCTCCCAATAATTAATTTTCGAATTAATTTTGTCAAGATGAAGAAGTGTTCGACAGAAAATTAACAACGTAAAACCGCACCAGGGGCAA
>NW_019243494.1:0-1595 GCF_002742605.1 Olea europaea var. sylvestris | reverse complement strand
TCTTGGTCTAAAATCGAGAATCGAACTGTACCCGTCAGTTCTTAATTCAGATACCCGTTCGGGTATTTAATTTGACAAGAACCGTCGGGTTCGGTTCGATCGGTTCGGTTCGGGATATTTGCCCAGCCCTAGTTGAGATCGCATTAGATGAATCCACCATCTATGTGTACGACTACGATCATAACTATCTAACACAAGCTCAACTGGAGCTAATGGTTGTGATCATCCTCATGATAGCTAGACATGCGATGATTCGAGTTGATGACATATTAGCCACTGTGCGGGACATGATGACGGTGAGACAAAGAGAATTGTATGGATTTAAGAGTTTTTAATTTGAAAACTTATTTTTTAGATATATATTTCGAACTAATATATTATTATTTACTTGCAGGAGCGATTGTTGATATTTAAAATATATAAAATTTTTGAGTATTTGTCGTAAGGTTGATACAATAAATCAACCATGGATAGATATGTGGATGTTGAAGTTAGCTTGCGATTTGTATATAGCACATTGTGTATAACTGTATTAAGAAATGTAAATATTGTTTACTTACTTCATTGTTATTCGTGTTGTAATAAAACGGTTATATGTGTAATTTTGAAAATATTTGACTGTTTAAGTAAACAAATAACTAAAAATTAGAGACAGCAACGACGGTATAGGACGGGTCGGCGATTATCACCCTCGTCCCTTCGGATGTTTTTGTTATTTTACCCCATACCCATACCTGATTAAAACGGGACGGGGCATGTCTCCTGCCCCATTTATCGCCTCATTTATTTTTATTTTATTTTTAACTTTTATTTTTTATGTCCTTAGTTAGTAAATAGTATTACTTTTTTACCAATTTGTTAAAAATAACTTATGTTCTCTCTAAAATTGATGATAAATCTATTATTTTTATTTGATAAAAAGTAAAAACTTAAATTTCAAATTAATATCAAACAGGGCGGGGACTGTGTTTCCCATACCCACTTCGAGACAATGACCTTCGCCTCATACCCATCCCATGTACTTGATTAGGCAGGTATTACCGTCCCATTCGGGGTGAGGCCCTACGAGTATCAGGTTGAACGAGGTTTTTTGCCATCTCTACTAAAAATTATTCTTATTATTTTATTTTTATGACAATAAAATAAGGCGTTGCCAAATAAAAATCTTAACATACTATGATTTCAAACCATCAATTTAAATTTAACATTGGACGTTAAATGCTCGAACACAAAAAACTATTAAATAATGGATCATTCCACTAAATAACCAAAGTTAAATTTAGACCCATGTGAAAATAGTAAATATAAATTCAAAGTGTTACATTACACATCGTTGAATTGTTTTGTAGATGAATCTGACTTGTATAAAATCGACGAGTATATCCTGTTGCGCCGTACTTACAAAGTTGGAGAAATTCTCCACTAGATAGTATTCTAAACTTACGTCTACGTCCAAGAGTACGTGGTCCAACTTCGGATGGCAACACATTATTAAGTGTGAGAATGGGTCAGAAACTTTCCACTTGGCTTCATTTGGTACATGAAATATAGTTTCGACCTACGACGCTCTCCAATAATCAGTTATGTAATAATAA
>NW_019243493.1:0-1595 GCF_002742605.1 Olea europaea var. sylvestris | reverse complement strand
GTTGTCTCAAGAATGGTGTCGGCGTTTTGAGTAAACTGAGCCCGGTTTTTTGGATTGCTTGGCTGTGGAATTCGGTCCTACAATTTGGATTTGGAGAGAACTTTCTTCTCTAGTTTTGGAATTTTATTTTCCTATTCGTTGCTTTTTTGGCGTGGGGAAGAGCAATACAGATATGCTTTGCCAGGATTTTAAAGGTCTTTATGTGGAATAAAGCTGTTTGTAAAGATGAAGTTAGTAAATTTAAAAAAATATTACAGACGATGAGATGACAATATTGTATTAGCTAAATTAAATTTGTTTTTGTCCAATATTCAATGAATATTTGTTAGCTAATAATTTATCAAAAAAGTTGTTAAAAATTTCTGTAAATGTAGCACTTTTCGATTTGTATGTGGATACGTTGAGAAATGCTACATGTAGGAAATTGTAGTAATAGTCCCTAATCTATTGATTTAGTAGCAAACAGATTCTCAATATGTTCTTTTTAGCATTTAAGTCCTAACCTTTCAATCATTTAGCAACATGGTCCCAAATAATGGAGATTCGGTCAAAAATATGTCAAGTAGTTGGCTAATTTTTAATATTAAGAATGCCATTATACCATTTGTTTGTCCAAATCATTTCATTCTACTGTCCATAATTTTATATAAATTTTTATTTTCAAGCTCGTGAGTTGTGATGGAATCATTCTCAAGAGTGTAACTCCACAATTTTCATCGAAATTCCACTTCTCAGGTAAGCAATAGCTTACCTTAACTTGTTATTGAAGAAATTGAAAATGTTTGAAGCCTTGTCGACTTATATAATTACAGTCTGATCGGCTTATATGATTAGTTATTATAGGATGAACAATTGCACAGGCACACGTAGTAACTATATTGGAAATTGTAATTGGGAGATGATTGAGATATTTTATAATTATTTTTTAGGTTAATCATTGGACATTAGATATAGACTCAGACACCATGTCTCATAAATATGAGTTTGGTGCTCAAAAGAGGAAAATGAAACGAGATGAAATTGCATTAATTCAAAGTCAAGTAGGGGATATTAACAAGTACTTTAAAAGCAACAATGTGAATGCGTTGAATAAGGATAAAGTAGAGATTCAACATGTCCATGTTAATGAAGTAGATGATAAGGATGAAGAAGTGAGTCAGCCTGTCTATGTTAACGAAGTAGATGATAAGGAAGAAGAAGTGATGGAACCCGTCTCTAATAATGAAGAAGATGATAAGGAAGAAGAGAGTTGCATTTCTCTAAATTTGGATGATCATGGGAATTGGAAAATCATTGATCAAAGAATAAGAGATTACTTAGTTGAAAAGGGTTCTAGAAAAGTTGACGACATCTCGTTTTCGAAAGACTATACAAATAGACATTTCGATTCTTTACAATATGAGAAATTTTTACCAAATGGGTAAACAGTTGATAGAAGATAACTAGTATATTCAGTGTCTATGGATAGGATCTTCTGTTTTTGTTGTAAGTTGTTTAAAACACCAATAAATGTGACCAAAGTTGGCCAACTAGGTAATGATGGATTCAAAGATTGACATAATTTGCATCTATCTATTAAAAGTCATGTAGGAAAT
>NW_019243492.1:0-1595 GCF_002742605.1 Olea europaea var. sylvestris | reverse complement strand
GCCGACAATCCAAGCGTTCCAAATATGCAAGTGCTCATTCTTTCGAAAAATGGCCGAAATCCCTCTTACGTCACGACGAAGTGTTGTGTTCTATCCAAAACAGTTGGCACATTTTCAAAAACTTCTTATGGGACCAAAGCGGGCACCGTGTGCAAAATTTACGCTCAATTCTTCGTCCACCGACTCTCCAAGCGTTCTAAATATACAAGCGCTCATTCTTTCGAAAAATTGCAAAAATCCCACGTACGTCACGATGAAGTTGCGAGTTCAATCCAAAATGGTCGCTACATTTCCTAAAAGTACTTATGGGCCCAAAACAGACACCGTGTGCAAAAGTTAGGCTAAATTCTTCTTACGCGGACAATCCAAACGTTCCAAATATGCAAGTGCTCATTCTTTCGAAAAATGGCCGAAATCCCTCTTACGTCACGACGAAGTGGTGTGTTCTATCCAAAACGGTCACTACATTTTCAAAAACTTCTTATGGGACCAAAGCGGGCACCGTGTGCAAAATTTACGCTTAATTCTTCGTCCGCCGACTCTCCAAGCGTTCTAAATATACAAGCGCTCATTCTTTCGAAAAATGGCCAAAATCTCACGTACGTCACGACGAAGTCGTGAGTTCAATCCAAAACGGTCACTACATTTCAAAAAAGTACTTATGGGGCCAAAACGGACACTGTGTGTAAAAGTTACGCTCAATTCTTCGTCCGCCGACTCTCCAAGCGTTCTAAATATACGAGCGGTCATTCTTTCAAAAAATTGCCAAAATCCCACGTACGTCATGACGAAGTTGTGAGTTCAATCCAAAACGGTCGCTACATTTCCAAAAAGTACTTATGGGCCCAAAACGGACACCGTGTGCAAAAGTTAGGCTAAATTTTTCGTACGCGGACAATCCAAGCGTTCCAAATATGCAAGTGCTCATTCTTTCGAAAAATGGCCGAAATCCCCCTTACGTCACGACGAAGTGGTGTGTTCTATCCAAAACGGTCGCTACATTTTAAAAAACTACTTATGGGACCAAAGCGGGCACCGTGTGCAAAATTTACGCTTAATTCTTCGTCCGCCGACCCTCCAAGCGTTCTAAATATACAAGCGCTCATTCTTTCGAAAAATGGCCAAAATCCCACGTACGTCACGACGAAGTCGTGAGTTCAATCCAAAACGGTCGCCACATTTCAAAAAAGTACTTATGGGCCCAAAACGGACACCGTGTGTAAAAGTTACGCTCAATTCTTCGTCCGTCGACTCTCCAAGCGTACTAAATATACAAGCGCTCATTCTTTCAAAATATGGTAAAAATCCCACGTACGTCATGACGAAGTTGTGAGTTCAATCCAAAACGGTCGCTACATTTCCAAAAAGTACTTATGGGCCCAAAACGGACATCGTGTGCAAAAGTTAGGCTAAATTCTTCGTACGCCGACAATCCAAGCGTTCCAAACATGCAAGTGCTCATTCTTTCGAAAAATGGCCGAATTCCCTCTTACGTCACGACCAAGTGGTGTTTTCTATCCAAAACGGTTGGCACATTTTCAAAAACTTCTTATGGGACCAAAGCGGGCACCGTGTGCAAAATTTACGCTCAATTC
>NW_019243491.1:0-1595 GCF_002742605.1 Olea europaea var. sylvestris | reverse complement strand
ATTATCACGAAATTTTAATATATGTTCTTCAAATAGTTCAAGATCAATTAGTTCATTTGTAAGAAATCACGACACGAACTAGCAAAAATTTTGAATTGATTAGAAGATTGTGAATTTTCTATTTTCGAAAAAAAATTTAGGTTTCTTTTTTCTTTAAAGAATTTGAAAATACTCAAATTTATCTAAATCTATTTCAATTCTTAAATACTATGTCATTACTTTTGAAGAAGAACGACTTTATATTAATTCAATATTTTAAAAGAATATTCCATTGTTGTTCATGTAAAGCACAATTTCTGATTTTTAAATTATTGTATTGCTCTAAAGGTGGAGTCAATATATAATATCAATATTTAAGAAGAATGAAAGGTTGAACGAATTATTAATATCAATATTCCAGAAGAATATTGTATAAATACTCTTGAATAATATATATTTCATTGTATTCATGAAGAAGCACACTCAATATGAAGAAATTTGTGTTGATGTTCCTGATTAAATACAATCCAACTCTATAAATATTTTTAAAAAATATTATTTTGATATTCCTGAAAAAATGATAGATTTTATGCAAAAATATTCTAGAAGAATATTGTGTTAGTCTCAAAAATCAACTATATATAAGTCTGAGTTTGATAATATGTTAATACTTCTGAAGAAGCATAACTTAAATACAAATAATTTTCTGGAAGAATATTTGGTTATTTCAAAGAACGGCTTATATATATTAATTTTCTAGAAGAATATTTTGTCATTTTATAAATAATCATAAAATTTACATACCAATAATCTTAAAGAATATTATTTAATTATTAGTGAATAAATAAAAAAAACATCATGACATTACTCTTGAAAAAGCATGATTGTACACATACAAATATTCTCAAAGAATATTATGATAACGCTCTCAAATAAGAAGGTTTCTCAAAAATTATAGAATCATTCAAATCAAATATTATCGCGAATTTGAAGTTGGTTGAATCAAAAACTCCATGACTTGATATAATCTTTACATCATGAGACGTGTATAATGTACCTGTAACATGCATACAACTAAACTCATGGTAATTCATTGAAAGTGAAATGTGAGAATGATGAAAATCAATACAATATAATATTGAATTTGCAAATCTAATTGTAAGGCTCTAAGAAGAGTCAATATTCTATTAGTTTCCTTTTCTTAGTTTTTACTATACAAGTATTAGTACAATTGAGGTGAACAAAGTATTGAACCAGAAATTTAATTATTAAATATATTATTATTTGAAATTACCAATTAAATCATCACTAGATCAATAATGATGCAGAATTGAGAAGTTAAATGAATATTAAATGAAGAACAAAAAAATTCTTCAATCTAGTGAATTCTTATATGATGTTTGTTCTGTTTATTTTCTTTATTGAAAATTGATCATTAACAATTACTAGTTAAAAATGGGGATGTAATTCTCTCTATTTCTTAAAATTAATTAGAGTGACAAATAGAGTATCGTCACCCTACATGTTGACCATATAAATATTATTTGTATCTAATAATATGATACATCTACTAGATGATTGTACGGTGTTCCCAACTTCAAGTTTAAGAAATCACT
>NW_019243490.1:0-1595 GCF_002742605.1 Olea europaea var. sylvestris | reverse complement strand
AAACCCTAAACCCTAAACCCTAAACCCTAAAACCCTAAACCCTAAACCCTAAACCCTAAACCCTAAACCCAAAACCCAAAACCCTAAAACCCAAAACCCTAAACCCAAGACCCTAAACCCAAGACCCTAAACCCAAAACCCAAAACCCAAAACCCCAAAACCCTAAACCCTAAACCCTAAACCCCAAACCCCAAACCCCAAACCCTAAACCCCAAACCTCTAAACCCCAAACCCCAAACCCCAAACCCCAAACCCTAAAACCCTAAACCCTAAACCCTAAACCACCTCCAAAACGCTCTCCCTTCTCTCTAGAATGGGAGAAAACCTCCAAAACTCCAACAAACTTGATCCACCACCTAAACCACCGGATTGCAGCACTCTAAGTGGTGGAAAATCATCACCAACAACCACCCAAACATCTCCTATAACACCAATATCAGATTCATCCCCCAACTCAATAGATCTGAGTTTGAAAAATCATGGCACGAATCCCAAGGTCATCGAAACACCCCCCCCACGCATTGAATCAGGGTTTGGGACCATCACCAATGATTCCAGAAGGGCCGAAAACCCTGGGGGTGGTAGAGATTTCATCCGAATCGCCCGAAATTGACATATCGGATCCCGAGGGGCCAAAAACTGATTTTTCAATTAACCCTTCCACAGAGCTCAAACAGGGACACGCGCCTGACTATAAGATTACCCATGAAAAGGCGAACCTTCGACTAAAAAATCATCCAATTCCGACTCCGGACGCGCCCTCACCGGCGATCGTAATTTCCGGCCAGTCGCTCGGAAAATCGCAGATTCCGGCCAATCCTGAACTCGTTTCGGAAAACGGAACATACCGTGATGATCAGCATGAAATTCTACATCTCCCTGTGAAAAATCATAAATTTCTGACACCGTTGGAAAATCGCCGCCGGTCAACGGCCGGTCAACGGCCGGCGCGTGGTGGTCACGCGCCGGTGATACTTCACCAGAATGTGGGGAATTTTGTTACGGACCCAATTCCATCATCGGTTTTTCCACATGAGGCCCAGACAGTGCTCAATCAGGGCCGAAAGACCTATGCTACTGCAGTTTCTGGCCGTCCGGGCCTGTCTCAAGCTGAACGGAATTCACGAAAGTCGTTTGCATCGGTTATACAGGGTATAGATGACTCTTCCACTGTTGGGTTTGCTGCTAAAGAACCCTTTATACATATGGGTGAGCCGGCAATAGTTTTGACTGAGTCCGAGGAGGCTACACTCGCTGATCCTTACAAGTATACACTTGTGGGGAAATTTCCACATCGCAAGCCAACCATGAGGAAGGTACGTGAGATTTTTTCTAAGTTTGGGTTCCATGGTTGTTTCGAGGTGGGATTGATTGACACAACACACATTCTTATACACCTTACACATGAGGAGGATTACAGCAGGCTTTTTCTTAAACCTTCATGGTATATTGATGGTTGTCCGATGAGAGTCCTTAAGTGGACATGTGACTTTACACCTGAGCAAGAGACCTCGATAGTTCCCGTATGGGTATCGTTCCCTCTGCTTCCAGTACATTTACGTGCGAAGGGGTTCCTTTTCGCCTTATCTGGTGCA
>NW_019243489.1:0-1595 GCF_002742605.1 Olea europaea var. sylvestris | reverse complement strand
GTCCATTGATTAAGAAACCCGAACAAGAGAAGAAAGGAAAAGCAAGGGTGTTTACTCTGACTCACGACGAGGCCGCCCAAAATCTGGACGTAATCGCAGGTATTTTATCGATCTCTGGTACTCTGGTTTATGTCTTTATTGATTCCGGTGCAACACATTTGTTCATATCTAATCCATGTCTAGCTAAGATTAATGCTTCACGTAAGAAGAATGATAATGTACTAGAGGTTAGTATGCCATCAGGAGGAACCATTGATACAGATAGGATAGCAATGGGGGTAAAAATAAATTTTGATGGACTGGCGTTAGAGGCCGACTTGTACGTTATAGAGATGAAAGACTTTGATATTATTTTAGGCCTGGATTGGTTAGGTGAAAATCGAGCCACGATAGTGTGTTTTGAGAAAGAGGTAATTTTTCAAAGATCGGGAGAAGATGAATTCAGATTTTATGGATTGAAGGTTAAGGCACTTCCTCGCGTCATCTCAGCTTTAAAGGCAAAAAGCATGTTGAGGAAGCTTGACTGCTAGGGGTATCTTGTCAGTCTTTTCGGTACCTCATCTCAAGATAAAATATTGGATGATGTGCCAATAATACAGGAGTATGTTGATGTATTTCTCAATGATCTATCGGGTATTACGCCCGATAGACAAGTGAAATTCACGATAGATTTGGTACCTAAAGCTACTCCTATGTCCCAAGCTCCATATCGAATGGCACCAAAGGAATTACAAGATAAATGGTTTATCAAACCGAGTGTATCTCCATGGAGAGCTCGAGTACTCTTTGTAAAGAAGAAAAATGGTACCATGAGGCTGTGCATCGACTACCGTGAATTGAATAAGTTGACGATAAAAAATAAGTATCCTCTTCCTAGGATTGAAGACCTATTTGATCAGTTGAAGGGCGCATCCGTATTCTCAAAAATTGATTTAAGGTCAGGCTACCATCAACTAAAGATTAAGTCGGTCGATATACCAAAAACGACATTTAGGACTCGGTATGGGCATTATGAGTTTACGGTGATGCCCTTTGGCTTGACGAATGCCCCTGCAATGTTTATGGACTTGATGAATAAAGTGTTCCATCAGTATTTGAACATGTTTGTCATCGTATTTATTGATGACATACTGATATATTCGAGAGACTCCCTGTAACAAGAAGAACATATGAGGATAGTTTTGGAAACCCTACGTGAGGAAAAGTTGTATGCCAAATTCAAGAAATGTGAATTTTGGCTTGATCGAGGAGGATTTCTAGGCTATACCGTTTTAGCATGAGGAATTCAAGTAGATCACTCCAAAGTTGAGGCCATAACAAATTGGTCGAAACCTACAAACGTTGGAGATGTGCGGAGCTTTCTAGGGTTAGCCGGCTATTATCGGCGATTTATAGAAGGATTCTCCAAGATTACAAGTCCTATGACACAGTTGACTCGGAAGGGTACTAAATTTGTATGGTCGGAAAAATACAAACAAAGTTTTCAAGAGTTAAAAGACAGGCTCGTATCTGCGCTGGTTTTAACTATTCCCGATGGTTCAAAAGGTTTTGTGATTTACAGTGATGCATTCAAGCTTGGATTAGGATGTATTTTG
>NW_019243488.1:0-1595 GCF_002742605.1 Olea europaea var. sylvestris | reverse complement strand
TTTTTTTTTACTTTTTGACTTTCTTCAAAAATAAAATTGTTTCCTTCACTTCTCTACCTTCTCGTCTTCCTTAGCCACATTGTCGTCCACCCAAATTCTAGAATCCTGCCAATCCATTGCCTACGCCTATGTCCAGATACCAGCACAACTTCCATATCATCTACTTCGACTCTAGATAGACTTGTCAATGAAAGCAACAAAACATGAACAGCGACGCGTCAAAGTCTAACTTTCAGAAAAGAGTATGTTTGAATCAGAAAACGTTATGACATTTGGTTACACCATAATTATCATTTCTTAATTTTCTTGGGAAAATATGAAGGTATATTGGCTGACTGGTGGTTGGTTAAGGTGGAACTAAACTCATAAGGAAAACAACTTGCTGTTGCTGGATTAACTTCTCTACAGTACTTTTTTTTTATTAGATATGTTGCTTTATTTTGTTGGTTCCTCTATAGCATCATTTTCTAATTAGTAGAAATTTTAGCAAATTAAGAATTGCCCTTTTCTTTTGACACTTGATGTTGAGTATAAAGTTTATTTTGCGAGTGGGTTTTGTAATAAACTTAATTATGGATGTTTACAACTAAAGAGGACAAGGAATTGTAAATTTTAAGTCATTGCAAGAAGTTCTTCTGAGTCATCATTCTTTGGCAGGTGTTTCCTATATATGTGCCTACGTGTGTTAAATAAAACTAGATGGTAGTTTAATTCTTTTTAGGTAAAAATAGCAACTTTTGTTGTATTTTTGGAAAATGGGCTTCCATTTTTTTTTGGGTGGTGTTCACCTACTTGGATTTTATTTTGTTTTATTTTTTGTCATAGCTATTGAGGCCAAAATTTTAATGGGTTTTGGGCTGTGGAAGTTTGGATTGTCTTCTTATATACTAATAGTTTTTGTTCTTAAAAAAATGGCAAACTTGAGCGTTATTTTTTCGTACTTGATTTGGTCATTGAAGATCTGATTTTTATATTTCAAGTGATTCTATTCTATGGTTTATAAATTTCTCATTCCTATCCGATTGAAAGAATGAAGTTGTTATAGTATCTATGTTTAATGGAATATGTTGTATTATTTTTCCTATATAGATATTAAAGTGTTTTTTCTTTTTTCATTTTTTTGTTTTGTTTTAATCATATGAAACAATTATGTAGGAGAACAAAATATGGAGTTTCAGCCCCAGATTTGTGTTGGCAAAGAATAGGACAAAGACGCATGACATTCTTTCTATTGTTCACAAGTACAAAGGGAATGAAATATTGCCAATAAACATTATTGGGCAGTAAGGTCTATTCTTTTTGCTTTTACGATCAATTTTTTCTCCATTTTGATTATGTAATAAACGTATAACCAGATAAGATATTGATCTACAGTTTTTGTTAATATAGTGGATTGATGGTTATAGTAGGGATTGATTTGAAATTTATTCAGAAACTACTTCTGTGATATTTCTCAGATGAAACAAGAATTAGGGGGTGCATTTTATTTTATTTTTGGTCTCATTTCTGTGTTGCATTTTTTAGTCATCTCCTCAATGTCTATTAAATTGGAGTTAGGATGCTCCTCCCATTCCTTTTTTTTTTTTTTTTTTTAA
>NW_019243487.1:0-1595 GCF_002742605.1 Olea europaea var. sylvestris | reverse complement strand
CACATCGATTTTAGCACTCCTACACACATAGTTAGAATTAGGTAATACCCCATAACAATTGTCAGATGTCCTAACCCCTTCAAAGACTACCCTACCGGATGAATCATATACGATACATCTCTTCTGCACAAAACTAACCTCAAAGTCATCATCACAGATCTGACTAATGCTTAACAATTTTGACTTTAAACCGTCCCATACAACACATTAGAGATCACAGGCAAACCATGCATTTGTACGGTACCTTTACCAAGAATAGGTGCAGAGCCCCCATCTCCAAAGGTAACCATACCACCATTACATTCATCAAGAGTAGTAAACAGAGATTTATTACCACACATATGTCTAGAGCATGCACTATCTAGGTACCACATATTAGAATTTTGAGCCTTTAAAGCAATATGAGCAACAAAACAGTTTTCTCGACCTGAAGGTCTACCTAGATCACTCTTTTTGACCCAAACCTTTTTAGATGACAACATACTCTTAGTTAGCCTAGTAAGCATCTCAGTCAAGTGACTCATCTGATTAGACAGAAAGCTAACCTGACTAAGAATGTTTTGACTTCTACGCTCATTGCCTAACTTGTAACATCTAGGCCTAGTGTGTCCTAGAGCACCACAGTGGTGGCAGGTGGGAATGAACCTAGGCTCAAAGGTACATGTCTGTGGGTACCTAGTCCTGATGTTCCTACGTGATTGCTGACTCTGTTCCCTAGGAACACTCTTACCCTTACTTGGACTCCTAACAGCATTAGACTTAGAGGCAGCCACGAAGACAGTCTTAGATGGTCCAGCGATAGTTGTATTACCCTCAACATATCCTAGACCTCTCTTGTCTCCTACTGGCTTATTCATTCCCAACAGGTTATCTAATTTCTTAGTTCCACTTATGAATGTCTGAAAATGAGCATTAGATTTCTCCAATTCACTAGTCAAACTCTTAACCTTGTCTTCCAATTTCTCATTGACACATTTTAACTCACTACCACTCTTAAGTGACTCCTGAAGCTTACTACCCAGTTTCTCTTTTTCCCTTTCAAGTTCGTCAACCTTTTTAAGCAGGGCTTTATTGACCTTCTTTATTTTAAGACTCTCCTTAAATAACTGTTGATACGCTTCTTGTAAGTCTATGTCATCCTCATCCTCATCCTCATTACCTGAATTATCATTTGAATGTTCTTCCTCAACCTTGTCACTTTCCTTATCAGATTCACTCTTCACAGTAGCCACAAATGCCATATAATTTCCTTCATCGTCACTACTAGAGGATTCTTGCCTATCACTGGTCTCAGATTCATTATCAGTAAGAGAGACAACTAAGGTCTTACCTTTCCCTTTTCTTTGATTTTTCTTATAGCTAGGACATTCATTCCTATAGTGACCTATTCCTTGACACTCATGACATCTAACCAAACGTGGCTTCTCACTTGACCCTTTATTGTTAACTTTCTCAATTTTATCTTTTGTGAATCTGCTAGGGGCTCCACTTTTTCTATCCTGAGGCTTTCTTCTATTATTGAGGACTTTTTGAAATTTCTTAACAAAGTATGCAATTTCCTCATCCCTAAGTGACTCCGTATCAGACGATTCATC
>NW_019243486.1:0-1596 GCF_002742605.1 Olea europaea var. sylvestris | reverse complement strand
AAAAAAAAATCGCACCCGGGGCAATTTTGTCATTTGGCACGACGGTGTCGGAATGGGTCGAAATTTGGCAGGTTGATTGGGAATGGCCCGCGAAATTGGACTAGGGGCGCAGACACGGGATCACGTGATTTTAGCCAAATTCCTTCGTTTGGGCCTCCGAATAATTAATTTCCTTATTAATTATGTCCGGTTGAAGAAGTGTCGGACCGAAAATTAACAAAGCAAAACCGCACCAGGGGTAATTTTGTCAGATGTCGCGACGGTGTCGGAATGTGCCGAAATTTGGTAGGTTGATTGGAAATGGCCCGTGAAATTGGACTCGAGGCACACACCCGGGGTTATGGGATTTTAGCCAAACTTCTTTGTTTGGGCCTCCAAATAATTAATTTTCGTATTAATTATGTCAAGTTGAGGAGGGCTGGACAGAAAATTTAAGAAGAAAAATTGCACCAGGGGCAATTTTGTCATTTGTCGCGATAGTCTTAGAATCAGCCGAAATTTAGCAGGTTGATTGGAAACGGCCTGCGAAATTGAACTCGGGGCACAGACCCGGGATCACGAGATTTTAGCCAAATTTCTTCATTTGCGCCTCCGATTAGTTAATTCCATATTAATTATGTCAGGTTGAAGAAGTTTTGGACAGAAATTTAACAAAGCAAAACCGCACCAGGGGCAATTTTGTGGTTTAGCACGACGGCGTCGAAATTGACCGAAATTCGGCAGGTTGATTGGAAACGGCCTGCAAAATTGGACTCGGGGCACAGACCAAGGATCACGGGATTTGAGCTAAATTCCTTCGTTTGGACCTCAGAATGATTAATTTCCTTTAGCAGGTTGATTGGAAACGACCAGCGAAATTGGACTCGGAGTACAGACCCGGGATCACGGGATTTTAGCCAAACACCACCGTTTGGGACATCGAATAATTAATTTTCGTATCAATTATGTCAAGTTGAAGATGTGTTGGACAAAAAATTAACAAAGAAAAACCGCACCAGGGGCAATTTTGTCATTTGTCGCGATGGTGTTAGAATGGTCCGAAATTTGGTAGGTTGATTGGAAACGGCCCGCGAAATTGGACTAGGAGTACAAACCCAGGATCACGGGATTTTTCCCAAACTCCATCGTTTGGGCCTCTGAATAATTAATTTTCGTATTAATTATGTCAGGTTGAAGAAGCACTGGACAGAAAATTAACAAAGAAAAACCGCACCAGGTGCAATTTTGTCATTTGTCGTGACGGAGTCAGAATGGGCTGTAATTTGGTAGGTTGATTTGAAATGGCCCGCGAGATTTGACTCGGGGCACAGACCCGAAATCACGGGATTTGGCGAAATTCCTTCATTTGGGCCTCTAAATAATTAATTTCCTTGTTAATTATATCAGGTTGAAGAAGTGTTGGACAGAAAATTAACAACGAAAAATCGCACCAGGGGCAATTTTGTCATTTGTAGCAATGGTGTCAGAATGGGCCGAAATTTGACAAGTTGATTAAAAACGGCCCGCGAAATCTGACTCGGGGCACAGACTCGGGATCACGGGATTTTAGCCAAATTCCTTCGTTTGGGCCTTCGAATAATTAATTTCCTTATTAAT
>NW_019243485.1:0-90779 GCF_002742605.1 Olea europaea var. sylvestris | reverse complement strand
ACTGTCCAGTGTCTCACAATGCCTTCCTTACCACAGAACTCCTTGAAAGCACCATCTGTATACTCAGTACCATTATCAGATCTTAGTGTCTTCAATTTCTTTCCTGTTCTGTTTTCAACCATTGCTTTCCACTTCTTGAAGGTGTCGAATACCTCATTTTTATGCTTCAAAAAATAAATCCAAGCATATCTAGAATAATCATCTACAAATGTAACAAAATACCTGGAACCGCCTTTGGAAGTGACAGAAGTCGGGCCCCATACATCCGTATGCACATAGTCAAGAATGCCTCTGCTTCTATGTTTGCTTGGCTGGAACTGAACTCGGTGTGCTTTACCGTACACGCAATGCTCACAAAAGTCCATGCAAGGCTTCTTCAAGTTCTTTAGCAAGCCTTTCTTGACTTGCAAATCTAGCCCCTTTTCAGACATATGCCCAAGCCTCCTATACCAAAGCCGAGTGCACTCACATGGGTCTCCACCAATTCCACTTGTTCCAACTGCTACATCTTCAGTAACTGTAGTACCCTGAAGAGCATAGAGATTGCCTTCACGAATACCCTTCATCACAATCAAAGAACCATGAACAACCTTTTTTACTCCATTCCATGTTACAATCTTGCAACCACCGGAGTCTAAGGCACCAACAGATATAAGGTTCTTTCGCAAATCAGGAACATGTCTAACATCCATCAATGTTCTAACCACTCCATCATGCATCTTGATTCTAATTGAACCAAGCCCCACCGTTTTACATGAATGGTTATTACCCATCAACACGGTTCCACCCTCAGTGCTTCTATAGGTAGTAAACCGCTTCCTATTTGGACACATATGGTAAGAGCATCCGGAGTCAAGAATCCACTTACCGGAGGTCTCTTCATCACAAGAGATGGTGTAACATTCATCGCTTTCCCCTCCTTCCGAGGCATAGCTTACCTCTTGCTTGACTTGCACCTTCCCACTGTTGTTGTTCTTCTTCCAACCCTTTTTGTTTGGATAATTCGCCTTGAAATGCCCAAGCTCGCCACATTTGAAACAAGACCTTTCCGCAAGAGGTCTAGAGCTCGATCTAGATTTTTCTCCCTTGCCCTTTGGTCGCACATTGCTTCTACCCCTTACAAACAATCCTTGAGCTTGCTCCTTGTTACCAATGGTAGACATGCCACTAGTTGCAATCTTTCGAAGATCATCCGCTAGAAGTGACGTTCTAGTGTCCTCCATCACAAGTTTATCACCCACAAGTATCAATGTTTGTACTAGGTTCTCGTAAGACTTTGGCAATGAAAGAAGTAGTAGAAGTGCTTGATCCTCATCATCTACATCCACATCAATGTCCTTCAAGTCCGATATGATCCTATCAAACATGTTGACGTACTCCCGGATTGGTGTACCTTCATCCATCTTGCAAGTATACAATTTGGAGTTCAAGTAGATCCGATTTGTTAGAGTCTTCCTGCCTGTCAAAAACGTTCGGGGCGCCTAGGCGCCATGGAAGTGGCGCCCAGGCGCCATGTTACTGCCGGGGAGGCAGAAACTGGGCGCCTAGGCGCCCGGCAGAACCAGCCCCCTTCCTCTCTTCTCTTGCTCAACTTCACCAGCTTCTCTTCTTCTCACACTATACTTCCCGTTCATTTTTCAATTTTCAAAGGCTTTTTTTTTTTTTTTTGTAAGTTGCCTGAAAGTTTTTGATCTTTTGCATAATTGTGTCGGTATTTATTTTATACTATTTGTAAAATATATATTTATTGACTTAAACCGTAGGTGTGCTTAAAATTTGTATCTTCAGATTGCAATATTAATCTGATATTATTGTTCACTGTAACATTTCTCCACAATCTCTTAGTAAATTTGTGTGATATCTTTCATTTGACTTGATGATTGATTTCTGGAGCCAATTAAATGGACAAAGTAATTCTGTATTATATCAATAACCATTTTATGTACTTCAGTTTAAGGATGCTGGGGGATTTGAAGCTTTAATCGCGAGGAAAACAACAGAGATGCAATGCAATGACGTGATGAAAGAATTGTTAGCCTTGAACGACTCAATTCCGACACTTCGACCAACACCGTATTGTGTTTATTCTTTCAACGCTAATTCAGTGTATATCAGCTTATGGAGAAGGTGTTCATCTTGTGCTTTCAGCTACTCAGGTCTCCTTATCTGGAAGGTCGATGGACGTGTGAATGGCTTGGATCCGGAAGTCCCGGTTCTTTGCTGCTCGTTTTTTGTTTGAGTTAGAGTTCAAGACCTCTGCTTAATTCAAAAGGCTAAGGGGGCGAGTATGCCACTGGGTTGTACGACTTCAGGCTCTAGCAGGCCCAGGAGTAGATCAAAGGCAAGACCACCAAGGTTGATACCTCGGACTTGTCTCGGTTTCTGGATGCTTCCGCAGGCCTTGACGTCGCCGAGTTTGCCACCCAAAAGGCTTCAGAAGAGAGGAGGGAGGACGAGGAGATGGAGGGTGGGGCTGATGTTTGAAGCTCAGGTTCTGCATTAATGTCCTATTTAAGCATTATTACGGGGCAGCTTAATAAATAAAGTCGAGCTAGCCAATCAAAATTGGAGCTAATAAACACGGCAATATAGCTGAAACTGAGAAGGAGGCTGAAACTGAGAAGTAGGTAAGATTGGGCCATTAAAAACAGAAAAAGAAAGATCATGATGTAGTAGTCCGCTTAGGAAGCCAATCAATTTGAAATTTTACTATAATTGAATCTTGTTATGAGTAGTTACTATTATTTTCTTTTGATATGAAGTCGAGACCTCCAACCTTGAATTTCAGAAGATAAATTACTGAATTATGCTATATTGCCAGGGATTTTTACAGACGTTTGAAGGATTTACAATTGTCAGAGTTTCATTAGCAATTGAACGAAATACAAATTCAAATCAGTCAATTCTGCTTTGTCGCCCCATCATCTATAAAAATCCTAATTTACTTGAGGTTAATTAATGTCAGCATACCAGTGATTGTCCTTTATGAGAATACACTTCTCAAAAGTTCAATTCAACTTTCAGAATATGATTTGGTCTAAAGCAAAACTTAAGAACAGTTTGCATAGCTTTTGAAAAATCAAAATAAGCATTTGAAACCCAAGAGCTACTTTTTGAACCGGTTTGGGTAATTTTGTGAAAGTACTTCCAAAATAGGAAGCTCTTTTAAATTTTAGTTTTGAAATAAAAATTAAAATAGATTATTTTAAAAGCTCTCCTACTAAAAGCAAAAATAAATGCTATTCCACGCAGGCCCTTTGTTTTTGAAAACCAGAAATCAATTAATACAGAAATTGATCTATAAACAAAATAGATCAAGCGAACATCAATATCTAATACTCTACTCAAAAGCCACAAACAGCAGACCTCAGGATTCCTGCCTGAACCAACGCCGGATTTGACAGCGTAAGTGATGTAAAACTTCAGCTGCTAACGTACTGAAAACAGGGGAGTATATATCCCCGATGTAAGTGATGTAAAACGTCAGAGTAAATGATCGTTTAAGGGAGAGAATTTTATTTAAAGAATGAACACAGTACCAATGTTAAGAGGTGCTAAATTCGACTCTAATGGACTGACATACTGGGGCTCGATCACTTCTGGAAATTACAAAGATTAATGGAAGCTTAATAAGGATAAAAGGGGCGAATGGGTCTAACATAAGGTTGAGTTCCATTACAACCTACAAGCAAACATCAGAGAGGTTCTGTTCTCAGAAGACTCATTACACCAGAAAATTAGCACAAGGAAACTTACCATACCTTATTCTCGTTGCCTGTGAAAGCTATCTGAAAATGTGATTACCCACATGTTTTCCTTCATTACCATATGACAAATCCATTCAACAATAGCCTTTTTTCCCTTCTTGTGATTGAAATTTATTAGTTGGGAAATCTAAATATGATGGAAGAATGTCAAGCATAAAGATCGTTATTTGGACTAGAAATCCTGAAGATTTTGTTTTTGTTAAGCATAAAGATGTTGTTTGGACTATTTCCATATGCCATAATACTGATGGATAGATGCAATAAAATTCATCCCTTTGATATAAAAATGAAAATTTTAACCCTCAAATAGATTGTAATAATTTGAAAATGAATTTATAATTGATCTTTGACCTTAATTTTACTGATTAAAATATAATTCAAACACAATTTGAATTCTGCCAGGCAGTAATGTTTATTAAAGATTCATATATTTTACAATTTCTTGATTGATGAATGAACTATAATCAACTCACAATATATGAATTATCGAGTCCCTTTTGAGGTGATCTGTATTAGACCAGCATGTTTCAAAATGGTCAAGCACTGTAAAATGCTCACGTAGTAGAGAATCAATGTCCCAAAAGATGGGATTCGAAGAATATCATCAACAGTTAATGAAATAGAACAAACCTCTAAGTTCAAAACAAGGGTAAGATTCAATAGAAATTATCTGATGTTTCATTTCAGTAATACACACAATACAAGAATGCGAAAGAGATTATCACTTATTACCATCTGAAGTGACTCTGAGTGCTAAAAATGGCATTCTCCTGCGAGAAAAATTAATTGCTCAAAAATCAAATAAGTTAAAACGGAATTTTTTTTAAAGAATTGCAGTATACCGGGAAAAACTAATGCTGTGTTTAATAGTTAGAGATTATGTCTTTAGGCTCTTCATTTCCATAATCCTGCTGTTCTTCCTGAATTTGCTTGGCAGATTCTTTGACACCTTGTGAGCATGCAAATACCTCAATCATCTGTAGTGAGAATTTGTAATATTAAAATCAGATTTACTTGTGATAGCCTTCCTTCCCGCTAGTTAATATCAATATTCTCCCATGCAATGTCATTTTCCTTCAACGGTAAAGAACAAAAGACTACACCACCTAGTCACCCACCATTAGCACTGTTTCATTTTCCTTTCATTTCCTTTGAAACAAACAGAAAGAGATGTAAAATGAATGTCGCCTTTCCAATTTTCTCTCTATTTGATGGGGATGTAGATTTTTATTTTTTATTTTTTCCTTTCCAGCATAACATGCTAGACAGTTCTGGAGAGTACATTGAACAAAATTTGAACTTCATCACCAAGCACAAGCAATTCAACTTACGAAACCTACATTTTTTTTGGGTTTTCAGCAATCCATGGCTCTGTTTGGAACTACTAAAAAACATAAAATATAAAACAAGTGAATGGACTAAATGAGGCATTGGCTACAAGGAAACTTACCATACCTTATTCTCGTTGCCTGTGAAAGCTATCTGAAAATGTGATTACCCACATGTTTTCCTTCATTACCATATGACAAATCCATTCAACAATAGCCTTTTTTCCCTTCTTGTGATTGAAATTTATTAGTTGGGAAATCTAAATATGATGGAAGAATGTTAAGCATAAAGATTGTTATTTGGACTAGAAATCCTGAAGATTTTGTTTTTGTTAAGCATAAAGATGTTGTTTGGACTATTTCCATATGCCATAATACTGATGGATAGATGCAATAAAATTCATCCCTTTGATATAAAAATGAAAATTTTAACCCTCAAATAGATTGTAATAATTTGAAAATGAATTTATAATTGATCTTTGACCTTAATTTTACTGATTAAAATATAATTCAAACACAATTTGAATTCTGCCAGGCAGTAATGTTTATTAAAGATTCATATATTTTACAATTTCTTGATTGATGAATGAACTATAATCAACTCACAATATATGAATTATCGAGTCCCTTTTGAGGTGATCTGTATTAGACCAGCATGTTTCAAAATGGTCAAGCACTGTAAAATGCTCACGTAGTAGAGAATCAATGTCCCAAAAGATGGGATTCGAAGAATATCATCAACAGTTAATGAAATAGAACAAACCTCTAAGTTCAAAACAAGGGTAAGATACAATAGAAATTATCTGATGTTTCATTTCAGTAATACACACAATACATAGAATGCGAAAGAGATTATCGCTTATTACCATCTGAAGTGACTCTGAGTGCTAAAAATGGCATTTTCCTGCAAGAAAAATTAATTGCTCAAAAATCCAATCAAATAAGTTAAAACGGAATTTTTTTAAAGAACTGCAGTATACCGGCATAAACTAATGCTGTGTTTAATAGTTAGAGATTATGTCTTTAGGCTCTTCATTTCCATAATCTTGTCGTTCTTCCTGAATTTGCTTGGCAGATTCTTTGACACCTTGTGAGCATGCAAATACCTCAATCATCTGTAGTGAGAATTTGTAATATTAAAATCAGATTTACTTGTGATAGCCTTCCTTCCCGCTAGTTAATATCAATATTCTCCCATGCAATGTCATTTTCCTTCAACGGTAAAGAACAAAAGACTACACCACCTAGTCACCCACCATTAGCACTGTTTCATTTTCCTTTCATTTCCTTTGAGACAAACAGAAAGAGATGTAAAATGGATGTGGCCTTTCCAATTTTCTCTCTATTTGATTGGGATGTAGATTTTTATTTTTTATTTTTTCCTTTCCAGCATCACATGCTAGACAGTTCTGGAGAGTACATTGAACAAAATTTGAACTTCATTACCAAGCACAAGCAATTCAACTTACGAAACCTACATTTTTTTTGGGTTTTCAGCAATCCATGGCTCTGTTTGGAACTACTAAAAAACATAAAATATAAAACAAATGAATGGACTAAATGAGGCACTGGCTCTTTATTTATTTATTTATTTTTGCGTGTGAGTGGGGTGGGAAGGATAATTAAGCACAGTGACTTTTAACAGTCTTAAGTTTACTTGAATAAACAATTTGTAATGTTCTCTTCATTTCTGGTAATTCCGACTTATAATTAAGCACAATGTTTTTTAACAGTCCTAATTTTAATTGAATAAACAATTTGCAATGCTCTCTTCACCTTTGGTAATTCCGACTTATAATATGAGGCTTGCCTTCCCTTATACGTTGCAAATCTCAATGGGAGACATGCTTATTACATGGGTTTCTCGTCATAAACTGGCCGAATGCTCTGTAGTTGAAAATTCTATTTGAGGACTATTATGGTTGAGTGAACTTAATTAGATATTATTTTTTGTATATTTTTCTTGGAAAGATACTTAACTAGTTAGAGTGAAGGAAAATCTTGGCTGAGGACTAACCTGTTCTTCTACTTACAGGGATATATTTTAAGTGGCAATTTTATTCAGAGTTTAGAAGCATGGAAGCAGTGGCAGACGTAGACATTTGGAATTAGTGAGATACAATATAACTTATAGAAAAAGTTACGAAAAAATTTATGTATTCGATATTTTATTACAATTGTTCTCTATGCGTTTTCATACTTTGATAATGTTCCATGATGACATCATTTCCAATATTGTCAAATACATTATTCTCAAAATATGCAATCAAATTATCATTCAACCATTAATTTCCAATTCAATTAAATTGGCGATTTTTGATACAAGTCATCATCGCAGAAAATGCTCTCTCAACTATAGCAACAGTCTATTGCGAGGGTGGGGCTGAGGATTCCGACGGGGCTGATGTTTGAAACTCGGGTTCTGCAAATGTATTGATTAATCTCTAAACATTTAACTTTTTCTGCAGACAATTCAAAAGGAACTAAAAGGAGCTTCATTAATGTCCTGTTTAAGCATTATTACATGAGGGAGCTCACATGATTCTAAATGTAGCACAAGGAGCTCTGTTAGTTTAGTTATAGCTTCAACTCTTTTGGGGTTTAGATGAGATAAATCAAGGTACCTTAATAAATAAAGTCAAGCAAGCCAATCAAAATTGGATCTAACTAACAGGCAGTATATCTGAAACTGAGAAGTAGGTAAGATTGGGCCATTAAAATTAGAAAAAGAAAGATCATGCTGTAGTCTAATTTGGAAGCCAATAAATTTGAAATTTTACTATAATTGAATCTTGTTATAAGTAGTTACTATTATTTTCTTTTGGCATGAAGACGAGACCTCCAACCCTGACTTTCAGAAGATAAATTACTGAATTATGCTATATTTCCAGGAATTTTTACAGACTGTTTGAAGGATTTACACCTGGCAAAGTTTCATTAGCAATTGAACAAAAAACAACTTCAAATCAGTCAATTCAGCTTCGCCACCTCATCATTTGTAAAAATCATAATTTACTTGAGGTTGATTAATGTTAGCATATTAGTGATTGTCCTTCAGGAGAATACCCTATTCAAAAGTTAAAATCAACTTTCGGTGATCTGGTCTAAAACAAAACTTAAAAACCATTTGCATAGCTTTTGAAAAGTCAAGATAAGCATTTAAAACCCAAGAGCTACTTTTTGACCCCGTTTGTCTAATTTTATGAAAGTACTTTTTGTTGTCAAAAGTATTTTATAGGAAGTAATTCAAAAATTGGAAGCTCTTTTAAATTTTAGTTTCAAAATAAAAATTAAGATAGCTTCTTTTAAAAGCTCTATACTAAAAGCAAAAATAAATGCTATTCCCAAAAAATTAATACAGAAATTGATCTATACACAAAATAGATCAAGTGAACATCACTATCTAATACTCTACTAAAAAGCCGCAAACAGCAGACCTCAGGATTCCTGCCTGAACCAAAGCCAGATTTGACAGCGTAAGTGATGTAAAAATCCAGCTGCTGACATACTCAAAACAGCGGAGTATATATCACCCATGAAATTACAATCTATTTTTCTATAAGATCGTTTAAGGGAGAGAATTTTATTTAAAGAATGAACACAGTAACAATTTTAGGAGGTGTTAAATTTGACTCGAATGAACTCTCATACTAGGGCTCGATCAGTTCTGGAAATTACAAAGATTAATGGGAGCTGAATAAGGATAGAAGGGGCCAACGAGTCTAACATAAGGTTGAGTTCCATTACAACTTACAAGCAAACATCAGAAAGGTTCTGTTCTCAAAAAACTCATTACGTCAGAAAATTAGCGACAAGGAAACTTACTATACCTTATTCTCATTGCCTCTAAAATCTATCTGAAAATGTAATTACCCACATGTTTTCCTTCATTACCATTGACAAATTTATTCGACAGAAGCCTGTTTTTTCTTCGTGGTTGAAATTTATTTGTTGGGAAATCTAAATATGATGGAAGAAATCATTTTAAGGATAAAGATTGTTATTTGGACTAGAAATCCTTAAGATTTTGTTTTTGTTAAGCATATAGATGTTGTTTGGACTATTTCCATATGCCATAATATTGATGGATAGATGGGTAAAATCCATCCCTTTGATATAAAAAAGTAAGAAAATTTTAACCCTCAAATAGATTGTAATAATTTGAAAATGAATTTATAAATCATCTTTGACCTTAATTTTACTGATTAAAATATAATTCAAGCACAATTTGAATTCTGCCAGGCAGTAGTTTTAATAAAAGATTCATATATTTTACAATTTCTTGATTGATGAATGAACTATAATCAGCTCGCAATATGAGTTCTCGAGTCCCTTTTGAGGTGATCTGTATTAGACCAGCATGTTTCAAAATGGTCAAGTATTGTAAAATGCTCACAATGTCCAAACCTTTAAGTTCAAAAAGATGGGATTCGAAGAATATTATCAACAGTTAATGAAATAGAACAAACCTTTAAGCTCAAAACAAGGGTAAGATACAATAGAAATCATTTGTTGTTTCATTTCGGTAATACATAGACCACGGAAGAGATTATTGCTTATTACCATCTGAAGTGACTCTGAGTGCTACAAAAGGTATTCTCCTGCAAGAAAAATTAATTGCTAAAAAATCCAATCACATAAGTTAAAACGGAATTTTTTTTTAAAGAATTGTAGTACACCGGCAAAAACTAATGCACTGTTTAATAGTTAGAGATTATGTCTTTAGGCTCTTCATTTCCATCATCCTGTTGTTCTTCCTGAATTTGCTTAGCAGATTCTTTAGCACCTTGCGAGCATGCAAATACCTCAATCATCTGTAGTGAGAATTTGTAATATTAAAATCAGATTTAATTATGATAGCGTTCCTTCCCGCTAGTTAATATCAATACTCTCCCATGCAATGTCATTTTCCTTCAACAGTAATGAACAAAAGACCACAACACCTAGTACCCATCATTAGCGCTATTTCATTTTCCTTTAATTTCATTTTAAACAAACAGAAAAAGAGGTAAAATGAATGTGGCCTTTACAATTTTTTCTCTGTTTGATTGGGATGTAGATTTTTTCCCCCTTTCCAGCATACATGCTAGACAGTTCTAGAGAGTACATTGAACAAAATTTGAACTTCATCACCAAGCACAATCTATTCAACTTACGCAACCTACATATTTTTTTTTTGGCAATCCATGGCTCTATTTGGAACTGCTAAAAAGCATAAAATATAAAACAAATGAATGGACTAAATGAGGCAGAGGCTTTTTATTTATTTATTTATTTTTGTGCGTGAGTGGGTTGGGAAATAAAATTAAGCACAGTGACTTTTAACAGTCCTAATTTTAATTGAATAAACAATTTGTAATGCTTTCTTCACCTCTGGTAATTCCAATTTATAATTAAGCACAGTTTCTTACAACAGTCCTAATTTTAATTGAATAAACAATTTGCAATGTTCTCTTCACCTCTGGTAATTCCGACTTATAATACGAGGCTTGCCTTCCCTTATACGTTGCAAATCTCAATGGAAGACATGCTTATTACATGGGTTTCTCGTCATAAACTGGTCGAATGCTCTGTAGTTGAAAATTCTAATTAATTGAGGACTATTATGGTTGAGTGAACTTAGATATATATTTTTTTTTATATATTTCACGGAAAGATACTTAACTAGTTAGAGTGAAGGAAAATCTTGGCTGAGGACTAACCTGTTCTTCTACTTACAGGTATATATTTTATGTGGCAATTTTATTCAGGGTTTAGAAGCGTGGAAGCAACGGTGGACGCAGACATTTGGAGTTAGCGAGACACAATATAACTTATAAAAAAAGTTACGAAAAAATTTATGAATTCGATATCTTATTACAATTGTTCTCTATACGTTTTCATAATTTGGTAATGTTCCACGATGACACCATTTTCAATATTGTCAAATACATCCTTCTCAAAATATGCAATCAAACTATCATTCAATCATTAATTTTCAATTTAATTACGTTGGCGATTTTTGATATAAGTCATCATCGCAGAAAATGCTCTCTCAATTATAGCAATAGCCACATAAAGAACTAAGGCTAATGTTGCAATATTGTAGCCATATTAATACACTTCATGGTTATTTTTCAAAACCAACTTCTGTGCAAGATCATTAAGGCCTCGTAATCCTTCCAAATATATATATATATATATATATTCGGAAAACTGGACCGAAACCTCCAATTCCAATTCTGGAGAATCGATTCCGAAAATGCCCATACCTAGTATCTAATTATGGAAAAAAAAAGGGGAAAATATATAGACTATAAAATATTTAGTCGGAGTCGAGTTCAAACTAGGGACCTATAGTGTGTGAGACTAACGTGATAACCAAATACAACACCCGGACCTTGTTGCATCTAATTCTCCTTTCTCTCCATTCCAAAAGAATTTATAGATATATAAAAATAAATGATGGATAAGTAAATAGTGATCATGTTCGTTGAAATGGACCTCACATTGCTTCAATATATTACAGTTGCACATTCACATTATGTACAAAATTTTGAAGAATAAAGAACAAAAATTCTTAGCTGAAAATTTTGATATCTCTAAATGTTGCCTAATTGGTTAGAGTAATTAAAAAGAAAAACTTGAGACACAAACATAAGATATATCTAAAATTCCTTTAAGTCCACTATTATTGATCTAACATTTTTAGTAAAGCCATCTTCATTCTAAGCAAAGTGAATATAACTTTTGGAGATCGATACATACAATGTCGATGATTTTCACCGAATGAAAATCTCGTTCTGTTTTATGCTCCAAAGCATTAAATATCATATGTGAAAGGCCCAAATCAAAATGGTCAAATGGAAACCACTAGAGATTGGATGGATGGATGAAGTTAGACATAGATGGCTCCTTAAAAGGTAACTCCATTCCGAGTGGAACAAAAGGCTGGATCAAATGAAAGGGAGGATGGATCGTAGGACTCTGTGTCCACATTTTCATTTGAATGAAAGACAAAAGACGAAAAAAATTTAATAGATTGAAAACTTCTTTTTTGATAGTTAAAGGGTCGAAAAACTCCACTCCACTCCGCTATTCTTGAATAACTTGAAGCCAAGCCTTCTTTTCGTGACATTATGGATATTAAAATAATAGTCAAAATCGGATTCAATTGTCAACTACCCCTATCGAAAATAGGATTGACTAGAAATTCTAGTCGAATTGGAGTTACATCTCTTTTCCATTTTCATTTCCATTTGGAAGTTCTTGTGAGGTACAAATTTAATTGTCCAAGTGTAAAAATGCATAAAAAACGGTCTTACCCTGCAAAAAGTGGATTAAAGCTGACATGATCGAACACATAACATTTTGATCTGAAGTCAGACACACCATTGCACCATGGATATCTTTATTAACATTAATATTATTGAAAATGGATAATTAATTTAAAAGAATACAAGATATCACCATCTGTAGCCAGGTCCCTAATGATTCCTTAATACGTGTTTAGCTTTTCTTGAATTATTTTAATTTTCATCTAACCTTCAAATTAAGTTTAGGTCAATCTCAATATACTACTTGCACACATTATAAAGCTTCTTTTTTGAGAAATTTAATTAATTTTCAAGCTGAACGACTTGATAAATACGTAATTGACAATACCAACCTCTTAGAAATGAAATATCTAATTTAATTTGAGAAGAGAATATACATAATTACAGTTTCACCTACACTATATCGTTTTGCCCTCATCTTGATCAAGTGTGTGCCTAATTACTTCTAATTTTTTCAAAGACACAAATTATTTCAATCTAACCATCAAAATTTAGTAAATACATTTAAGGGATTGTAACACATTGTTCAAATAGTGTTTTAATTATTGGAACAAAATTGGACAATGACATTTTTTTGGGTTATAACAACATTAATATTCAGGTAGTGAAGATAATATATTGGAATAATTTCAAATATATGCTTTCCATTTGATTACAAATTTTTTGTTTTATAAAACGGGTTAGATGTATAGCTCATAATGATACTATGGTTAAGCTCAATATGTCAAGTGATCATCGGGACTATTTTACACCTTAGTTATATAGCGTTATATCCTATATAATGTGATAGTTTAAGTACGCAAGCGGGCCAGAAATATTTAAACCCTAATTAGGGTTCGAGTCGTTAATGAGATGGCTTGATAAATTTCTATATTAGAGGCTAGGTCCCGTTTCCTCTCCATGTGTTTTTATTGGCTTGTCCTATTGATGGCTAATACTTTTCTAAGGGGCAAGGAGTGAAAAATCTAGCGCTAATATTTGTATTCAAGATGTCTTTTGCAGGTATATCTTTTAAATTTTTAATTTAGAATTGTGATTCTTGTTTCTTAGCATAATTATTATTAAATTCATTAATCAGTATTAGAGCTACAAGCTAAGATCAGAATCCTTCATCCAATAAAAAAAAAAAAAAATCCTTAATAATTCTGACGTCCCTATTGCGGTATTCATTATGAACTGGACTGAATACAATTAGATTAGATAGCCGTGAAATCTTTATATGTGTTCCAATATAATAATCCTCTCAGTCTCCTTATTCCTATTTAGTGTCTTAATCAGGTTTTTCGATTGTTTTATAAGGATGCAATTGAATTCTTTTATTTTCGGACCCAAAATTGGGAAAATTGAATTCCATATAAACGATTGAAAGACCAATTAAATTCATCAAAGGTTTATCAATTTTCGGGGGTGTATGTTATTTACGTTTTGTGAGGATTAAGGAGAAAAGAAAGATTCTTAGTGATATATTGCTTAAATTGTTTTCGTTAGTGAAGTTTGTCATTTTTGCAGGTTCTAATGAACTGAAACTGTTTTATATTTGCATGTTAAGTTAATCACACAATGAGAAAATGTAAAAAAGTGCAATTTACATATAATTTGCTTTATTGATCTTGGTATATATATTCGGGTTCTCACATTGTTTGCTACATAAGTGGGTGGTAGTTGCCAAAGTGGCACACCCATTGTTATTTATTCGGTTATTTTATCGTATTTTTGAATTATTGCATATAGAATCTTGCTAAAAGGGATTGTTATATGTGATGTTTTGGAAAATGGCAAGGGGTAATTAACGAGTTTACTTTGGTCTAGAAATCTCATTCTGCCTAAAGGTATTGGTGTTTTGAAAACCAATGTGATTTTGTTAATTAGCTTCATTATATCTAACTTCTTTTAAAAAGGGGAACGAGCAACCACTGTTCAAGGAACAGTAAAGTAATCTCATTCCATTGTTGAAACTATTTTTTTTTTCCTTTTTTTTCTTTCCTTCTCTTCTTTAGCTCACGTTGGTTTTTACCTACAACCATGCTCCTTATTTTCAACGACCATACTTCTGAGGCAACCATACTCCTTATTTTCAGGTATGAAGTAAGACTATAAGAGTAAAACTTGATTTCTTTTTGTTTTCCATCTCACAACGATCCCCTCCTCCCTATTCTCGTCTTTTTCTAATCTTCAGGCAAAAGATGGGTTTATTTTGAAATTTTTAGTTTTTAAAGGGATGATGTTCCATCCGTTGATTTGGCCAATGGTGATGGTGCAAAGCAGTCGGAGGTGAAGAAATTGCAGGATGCGCTGGTGGAAGGTGAGCCTTTGAGTTTGATATTTTCCCTCTGCATGTGCTTCGTTTCGATTTAGTTGCTGTTTCTTTTTTCCCGCAAAATTTTTAATTATATTGTCATTTTCTATTTTTTTTTTAATTTGCTTCTGTAACTAATGTAGAGGAAGCGAAGTTGAATGGACCAGCGGAGAATTGAGGAAAGAAAAGCAATTGAAATCACTTGTTGGGACGCATGGGGAAGCTTCTTTCTCAGTCCTCGGTAGATTGACAATTTTCACTTAGTTTCATTACTTACATCATTGTTATAGTTGGTGTGGTAGAAGGTTGTCATTCATTTTGGGGTTATGCATTGGAATAATTTTCTTTTTGATTCATGTTCTTAGTTGTCTTTGTTAAGCTGATAGTGTGAGAATTGCTTGTTAAGCAACTTTCTTATTTGTTTCTTATGTAGGAATTTATATATATATATATATATCAAATATGGTAAACTAAAAAAATCAAAAATCAAATAGTTCGAATTTAAGAAAACCAAAGAGAATAAAAAAGAAAGAGAAACGTATAAACAATCAATGGAGGAAAAAAATCACCGCTCCGCACTGTGTGGAGGCATTTGCAATTTTTTTATTTTTTTCCTTTTGCGATAGCAATTTCTTTTTTTCCCCCCTTTTCCCTATTTTTGTTTTCTTTTTACAGAGGTTTGAAGCTAAATTATTGAAACAATGCTTTTTGGTAAGTAAATATAGAATTTTGCTATGAATTGAATGCATGTTGGTTTGATTTTACTGTGTGGTTCTAGGTCAATTTATTTTTAGAGAGTATTATCATTTCGTTTTAATCGTTCCCTAAAGATTAAGGATATTATTTTGTTTTACGGGGCAAGACAAGAATTATGGCAAAAGATGAAGTAGCTCTAATGGATCACATGGGTTGGAAAAAAGCCTACGTCTTCAGCCATTCAAGTTGGTGAGTTCTGATTTTGAACTTTTAATGATGTTTGGTTTTTTGATTTTTCGTTTTTGTTGTTGAAAGGTAAATAGCGTACACTTCTTGTTTATGATTATATTTCAGTTTTAGCTCATTGATGTTATCTCTTCAAGGTGATTAGTCAAATAAGTATAGAGTTAAATACCTCGAAATTAGTGAAAAAAATATGGTAATCTAAAAAAAAGCCAAATAGAAAAAAATGAAAAAAAAAAAAACAATGTGCGCGCAATGCTTCGCACAAAGCGGAGCTCTCCAAAATCTCCGGAGAGTTTGGAGATACCTCGACACTAGTGAAAAAATATGGTAATCTAAAAAAATAAAAAACCAAATAGAAAAAACGAAGAATAAAAAAACCAATGTGTGCGCAAAGTGTGGAGCGGAGAGTTTGGATGCAGAGCAACTCCGCACATTGCTCCGCAATTTTTTTTTCTTTTAGCAATATTTTTTTTCTTTTTTTTTTCCCTCTCTCCCCAACAACAATTATAACCATCTGTTTGACCCATTCAGAGTCACTTAACCAGCACCAAGGATGAAGATCGAGGTGAACAAAAACCCTCATAACCTAATTACCCTAGATTTCAAACATGTCTTCCAAGCATGGTATTTAAAATTATTGGATTTCTTAGGGTTGCTATTGTTTTTCTAGGAAAAGTTCGTTGATTTTGTGTTACATTTCGAAATATGAACATGTGGGAAAGCAAAGCCTTTGAAGGTGCCAAAGGCTGACAAGAAAGAGTACAACGAGGTATGGGTTTACCGCAATGAATATTGAATTCGGATCTCGTGTTCCGTCACATATGCAATTTTTTTTATCGGTTAATTAATTTGAACATATAGTCATCATCTAGGGAAAATAACGATGTGGGTTTTGTGAATTTTGATTTATTGTTTCTTAATCTATTTTTTTTCTTTTTCTTGTTTTTGTACGATAATAGGATTTGTCTTCTTGATAATGGATAATTTCTTTAACCTTGAGCTTATTTAAGCTGATATTATCTTATTTATCTTGGGTCGCTGTGGCTACCCATATGTGGTTTTTGGTTTTGAAATAAATAATTAACATCAGAACCGAACAATAAATTCCAAACATCTTAAACATCAAGGAAACCAATAAATTTCCAGGTTTGGAAGGCTGTCTACGAGCAGCAAATCAAGAAAATGCATCTTTCCCTCTCGCTTAGTTTCTGATATGGATCAGGTTATTTCTTTTAAAATTCTAAAGTTGGTCTAATCATAGATTGCACGTGGTCAACACTCCTTTTTGGTTTCATTGCTAATTTGTTACATCAACTAGAAAATTTAACTCACCAGTAGGTACTTTCCCAGAAGATGTGTATAAGTTGATGAAATAAGACTAGAAAGTTTTACATTGATTTTCATCCCACCATAACTCTATTGTATCTTATGCGTAGTTTTATGGAACCATGCTTATATGTAGCCATATTGTTGAGTTGCATAACCTAATTTGTAATCATTGTCATATTGGTATAGTTTGTTATTACGATCATTCTATTGTTTGTTAGCTTTTTAATGCTTCATACTTGTTAACTATGATTCCACTCTGTCCACTACAACTTTTGAGAAATAAAAAGAATGAAAAATAATAGTATTTGTTTGTTATAATCTTACATTCTTTGCTGAAAAATTCTTGTGGGTTGGGGTAGCGTCTTGGAGCTCAAGTTTCTTATCTACGTTACTTCAATCCTCATTATTTTAAACATGTTGACGATTTTGTAGAATGACAAGGCTTTTCTTTAGAAGAAGAAGGAAGAGGAGAAGGTAGAATTTATTTATGATCTAGCGCATGTTTGGCCCCCATTATTCCCTAAAACAGTAACGTAAGGAATAGGAGAAGGTAGAATTTATTTATGATCTAGCGCATGATTAGAATCAGGGCCCTGCAAATCTCTGAGTGGTCATATTTTTTCCCCAATTTATAAGAGGGATGAAGTTAATGCATACCTTAAACCTATAACAAAAATAGCATTTGTTTCTACTGTGATGATCTGGATGGTTGAAAGATAGCATTTTTGATTTTTTCTATTGCAATAATTATTCATGTGAATGTCATTCTTATTAGTTTATTTTATTTGTCATTCGATTTACTATATTATTCTCTATATATTTGTTACATTTAATTCTCATAATATGAACGTATGAGATTTTTTATTGGAAAGCTCTCCTTGAATATACAAAACATCTTGAAGCATAGAGAAGTTGAGCAAATGGCAGCCATATAAGCAATGCAAGAGGTTTTTGCTCAGGAGAGTTTACTTCAATCCTTGAGGTATTATCTGCAAACTAAAATCTCAAAATCATTTTTATAGAATTTAGAACTTAGATGGAAAAATACATTTTCCATTTTTCATGTAAGCTCTAGTGTTTTAATTTGGTAATTGTGATAGTGTATATTGTGAGGTTTTAAAAGATATTAACATGTTATAATTTTTTTTGTTATATCATGCAAAAATTAATGTAAATATGTTATATATATATATCAACAATAAATCTAATTTTTTTTGTTATATCATGCAAAAATTATATATATATATATATATATATATATCAACCATAAATCTTTACATCTCCAATTCCTTCACCAGAAAATCTACAATTTATACGTAAACAGAAACTGAATAAATACAAAACTCGTGCAAAGCACGTGGCGACAACTAGTGTTGTAAAAGTACCTTATAGTATATTGTATTGTCAGCCCAAAGGTAACTTTATAATGATGCACTTAGGCCCTTACTAAAATAAGGTTAATACAGTTTTGACTTTAATTACGGACTATCTATTAATAACTCATGTTGATTAGATGAATATTTTATCATTCATTGACTACATGTATTGTGTTTGGATAATTTATATTTCCATAGTTTTAAATTCCTCATCTCCTTCGGGTCAATTATCTGCTATCAAAACCTTGACTAAGAATAATTATGTGAGATAAAAATGAAACGTAAAAATAGTACTTGGTCTTTTGGGTTTGGATTTTGCAATGGAGAAGCAGCTTTCGAAACCTATAGATAAGAGCACTTGAGTATGAAAAGTGGGAAAGGGCTTACGAACTTTATTTGTAGATTATCAATCGCCCTATATCCGATTCTATTAAGGGTGTTATTTAAGACAATGAAAATGCCAAAAGTTTTGTGGATGCCATAAGAGCAAGATTTGTTAAGTTTGATAAAGCTAAAATTGGAGATCTGATAGACAAACTAATGAATATGAGATATGATGGTACAAGTGGAGTTAGGTAGCATGTTATGAAGATGATACATATATCATCTAAATTAAAAGCTCTTAAGATTCCTATTGCAGAGCCTTTTTCTGGTCTATCATGTTCTAAATAGCTTTCCTAGCCAGTTTAATTAGCTTAATATTGCTTATAATGCTAAGCAGGATAAATGAGATTTGAATGACCTTATTGCAGTATGTACCTAAAAGGAGTATAGGATGCTGCGTGAGACTATTGAAATCGTGCAATTAGCTTTTCAGCCATCACAAAACAAGGGGTTTTCTCATAACCAGAAGTCTAAGTTCCATAAGGACAATACGTCACACCGCAATTAGTAGAATAAAAATTTTGGAGGTCAGACTTCCAACGGTCCCAAAGGAACTATAAATGAAAAATGATCAATTCAAGTTCTACAAAAGAAAGGTTATTGGAAAAAAGATATTTTTTCAAAAAAAAAATTTAAGGCTTGGTTAGAGAAGAAGAAGAGCTCCCCAGGTACTCCTTAGCCTTAGTTTGTTTTGAGTCTTCCTTTGTAGATATGCCTTTGAAATCTTGGTGGATGGACTCTGGAGAATTGGCATTCGATCTGAAGAAACCTAACAAAAGAGCTAGAATAACATTTTGATGATTACTCTAGACTTTATGGCAATGTTGATATGGCCCATGAATTTATTCATTCACTTTCTCATTTTGATGGTTCAGCTAGTCGTGAGTATTGGATGACCATGCTGATTATGGGTCATGTTATTGCTTCAAGATATAAGGTTATTCTTGTTCACTCGAGCCAACAGTAATGTCTTACATTTCTTTCACTTTGGGATGAACCACTTGCAATTCATCCTATAGGATTGTTGCAATTGAATTTGTCAATGGCTGTCATTTTGCTTCATTAAACATTTCTTAAATTAACTAAAAATTTTCATTAGCTATTAAAACTTTTCATTCGCTAAACGATATTTTTACTTATATTTTTTTCATGTAACTTTGTGCAGGTGAATTGGCATACTAGGGGACCAATGCCACCTACTACTTGTAATTGGTACAAGTATCATTATCTATGTGCAGAGGGCTGAGATACACCATATCATGCTAGAACGCAACTTTTTAGGTCTCTAGTAGAAAAAGATGTAGCTATATCAAAGATAATTGACTTGGATAAATCATAAGTTGTGAAAGATGTAATGATAACACTACTACTGCTGTTGCTATTATTATTATTGTCGTAATTGATTTTGAGCTTATAATTTCTATGCAAATTATTGATGTGATGATGGCTAACACTTATGATTTGGAACCAATACCTAACATATCCACTTTACTATGACATGGTTAGCGTCAATTAAAATATACAAACTGTATCATTTATTTTACAGATAAATTTTATTTATTTCAATATTACACATAACCTCAAAAAGTTGATTTTATCGAATACAAAAATGAATAGTCATCAATCAAATACAACGGACCAATTCATGTGGCAAATAACACAACTACGGGACACTTAATTTTTCCATGCTTTCAAAATTCCATGTTATTTTTCTTGTCGATGTTGTTCATATTTCTTGTCTAACTGTTAGTAAATTTGGTTGATTTTGCTCAGCTTTAGAGTTATATTCTAAGATCTGAATTCTAATTCTACTTCCCCCCTTCTAAGTGTTAAACAATCCAAAGAAAATAAAGAAGAAAAAGGAGGAGGCTAGGGTTTCATTGATACTACATTAATTTAATTGAATGTTAAAAGATAGTTTAACCTAAATACAAAGAGAATATATATAGGCTAAACAAAGGAAACTAAAAATGACTATTCTACCCTTAATAAATAATAAATAATCCTATATTTCTTAACATCTCCCCTCAAACTCATGATGCGGCAGCTACAAGCATCGAGAGTTTGCCAACTAGAAAACAAAAACGAGAAATAGAATGCGACTTGGTGAAAAAATCTGCAAGCTGCAAAGAAGAAGAAACAAAGGCAAAGTAATTGTGCCATGCTTGAGATGATGACGAGTAAGATGACAATCGATCTCAATGTGCTTAGTTCGTTCATGAAAAATCGAGTTGTGAGCAATCTGAATAGAACTTTGGTTGTCGCAATACATAGGAGTGGGATGAGAAAGAAAAACTCCCATATCTGCAAGTAACCAACGTAACCAAACAATCTCTTTAGTAGTAGATGCCATAGCACGATATTCTACTTCGGTGGAAGATTGAGAAACAATAGATTGTTTCTTGCTTTTCCAAGAAATAAGAGAATCACCCAAAAAGATACAGAAACTAGTAACATACTTGCAATCTATGGGATCACTGCCATGATCAGCATCGGAGTATGCACGCAGTTCCAAGGAGGAGGTGGATAGAAGTAACAGACTCTGAAAGACTGTACCCCGAAGATATCGCAAAATGCGAAGAACAGCTGCCCAATGAACTGTAGTGGGAGAAGCAACAAACTGACTAACAATATGAACGGCATATGCAATATCTGGACGAGTAATAGTGAGACATACCAAGCTCCCAACAATAGTACGGTATAAAGTAGGATCTGACAAAGGTAAACCGTCAGAAGAAGAATACTTCGCGTTAACCTCAATTGGAGTATCAACAATCTTATTATCAGTATGTCTTGTCCGCTCAAGAATATCTACAACATATTTCGACTGAGAAAGAAGATAACCTCTGGGTGAGAAAGCTACCTCAATACCCAAGAAATATCATAGAGAACCCAAATCTTTCATTTCAAACTGTCTAGCTAGCTCTGTCTTCAAAACTGAAATACCATCAATATCATCACCAGTAATAATCATGTCATCAACATATAAAGATAGAATGATACGACCTGCATCAGTGCTCTTAACAAAAAGAGTAGAATCATGACTACTAGAAGTAAATCCAAAGGAAGAGATCACAACAGAAAATTTCTCAAACCAAGCACGAGATGCTTGTTTGAGACCATACAACACTTTTTTGAGCTTGCAAACATACCCAGAATCATGTGAAACACCAGGAGGGGATCCCATATAAGCCGCTTCTTGAAGATCTCCATTCAGGAAGGCATTTTTAACATCAAGTTGAGAGATACGCCACTGACGGACTGAAGCTACTGCAATAAGAGTACGAATAGTAGTCATTTTTGCAACATGAGCAAATGTCTCCTCATAATCCATACCATACTGTTGAGAGTATCCCTTTGCAACCAACCTAGCTTTGTATCGCTCAATTGACCCATCAGAATTAGTCTCGATCTTATACACCCAACGACAACCAACAACACTCTTACCAGAAGGTAAAGGAACCAAATCCCAAGTACCAGTCGTATGCAAAGCAGAAAGTTCCTCATCCATAGCTTGCTGCTAAAGAGGATCAAGAATTGCCTCCTTATAGGAAGAGGGCTCAGAGAGACAATGAATAGAAGCTAAAAAGGTAGAAGATGATGAAGAATAAAAAGAATAAGCAAAATTTGGTAACTCTGTAGACTTACGAATGCGTATGGATTGACGTAGAGGTGGATCCACAATCTCAGACGGAGCTTGAGGGACCGTAGGAGAAGAGGACGCTTCAGGTGTGCCGAAGAGTAAAGTGTCAGTACCTACGGAATGATTAGTATGAGTTGGTTGTAAAGACAACGGGGTAGGAACATAAGAATGGACATTTGAAGTAGTAGGCTCCTGAGAAGACAAACTATCAGGATTGTCAGAAAAAGGATCTATACGAATAAGATCAGATCTAGTCATACTATGAGTAGTGGATGGAATAGAAAAGAAAGGTATATGCTCAAGAAAAACAACATGACGAGACAGATAAAGTTTCTGAGTTATTGGATCAAAACAACGATCCCCTTTTTACCTTCACCATAACCAAGAAAGACAAATTGCAGATCGAGATGACAACTTGTTGCATTCTACATGAGGACAAAGAACGAAACAAGTACAACCAAAAACTCTAAAGAGAGAATAATCAAGGTTATACCCATACAACTTTTCGAAAGGAGGAAAACCCTGAAATATGAGAAAATGAAATTGTATTAATCAAACCTACAACAGTACAGCTTCACCCCAAAACACACTAAGGACAGATGCAGACAACAAGAGAGAACGAGCAGTTTCAACAATGTGCTTATATTTTCTTTCAGCAACACCATTTTGCTCAGGAGTATCTGTACACGAAGTTTGGTGAATAGTTCCATCTAAAGCAAGCAGCTCACAAAATTTATTAGAAGTGTATTTCCCACCCAAATCATACCTAAAATATTTGATAACAGCAGAATGTTGAGTTTTAACAAGAGCACAAAAGGCTAAGTATATCTCAAAAAATTCAGAACGATGTTTCATTAAATAAACCCAACAATAACGAGTGTGATCATCAATAAAAGAAACATAATATCGAGACCCTCTTTTTGTGGCAACAGGAGAAGGCCCCCATATATAAGAATGAATCAAATCAAATGGAGAAGAAGAAACAGAAATACTTCAATTAAATGGTAAAGTTGAAAATTTTGTCAGTTTGCATCCACTACAATCAGAAATATCACAAGGGTGTAAATTTCCTAAAGCCCCTGTAGAAGCTAAAAATCTCAAATGAGACGACGAAACATGACCTAAACGAGAATGCCATAAATAAAAACTAGAAGAAGAAGGACTCAAACGAAACGAAGACAAATCAACAGTAGTAGCGGCAGCAGCAACTGGCACTTTTAGCTCATCCAAAATATATAGTCCACCCTTCCTACGGCCTGTCCCAATCAACTTCTGAAACTGCAGATCCTGCACATAACAAGAAGAAGAGGAAAATGTGACTAAATTACCAGAATCACATAACTGACCAACAGAAGCAAGATTTAATGTGAGTTTCAGAATATGATAAACATTAGAGAGGGACAAGTGAGGTGTGAGAACAGAACTAACACCTGCTAATGGCATAGGAGTGCCATCAGCAGTCATGACAGCAATAGAGGATGAAGGGGACACAGAAGCAAAAGACGAAGAATCTGGAGACATATGATGTGAAGCACCAGAATCCAAGACCCATACAGAATGTGACATACCTGAAGAATTATGAGGCAACTGACCTATGGGAGAAGCAGACATTGGTTGAGGTTGTAAGGAGAGAAACTTCTGAAATTGCTCAGCCAAAGTACTAGGATCAGTGATAGGACCTGATGAAGCTACTGCTGCAGTATTAGATTGTGGTGGTCTATGAGTATTACATCGTGACTAGTTGCCAGGCTTCCAAGCTTGAGATTGCTACTGTAATTGATTCGACTGTCTCAACTTAGGACACTAAGCCTTCCAATGACCTTTATGCTTACAAAAACTGCACTCGTCAAAGGCAACCCTTGTGTAAGGCTTATTTTGATTATTAGCGGATGACTTAGAAGACACTGCTAATATGGAAGGCTTAGAAGCAGAAAGACTTCCATTTTTAGCATAAGACTTAAGACGTATTTCTTCAGCTAATAACTCGCTGACAACTGAGTCAACAGAAGGAAGTGGAGAACGATGCAAAATTGAACCTCTGAGTCCTTCAAAATCACTGCGAAGTGCTGTTAAAAATTGTACCAACAGTTGTTGTTCTCTATGAATAGATATAGGCAGCACATGCCTTTAATTCTATCGATTCTGTAAGGGCCAATTGATCCCAAAGATCTGTCATAGCAGAATAAAACTCCTGAATACTCATATTATTCTGATGAAGAGCTCGTATATCATTCTCCAATTGATACTGCTTTGTAAAATTTGACCGAGTGAATAATCTTTGCAGATGATCCCATACCCCCTTTGCTGTCTCATATTTCGCCAACTCTCTACCTATGGAATGCTCCACAGAGTTGTTAATCCAAGTAATAATTTTTGAATTGTTTGATTCCTAGGCATCTATCAAAGCAGCATAACCCTCATTGGTATTCTCAGGTTTCACAGAAGTTCCACTAATGAATCCCCACATCTTTTTACCCTTAAGAAAATTTCTCATCATGTAACTCCAATACGAAAAATTCTTTCCATCCAACCTCACACTCACAGACTGAAGGAAATCGTCTCTTTCAGTAGCCACAATAAAAAAAATACCAGATTTAACAGATTGTAGAAGTACTAGATTGCAAAAATACCAGATTGAACAGATTGCAGAAATACCAGATTGCAGAAATACCAAAAATCTGGCTTTGATACCATGTTAAACAATCCAAAGAAAATAAAGAAGAAAAAGGAAGAGGCTAAGGTTTCATTGATACTTCATTAATTTAATTGAATGTTAAAAGATAGTTTAACCTAAATACAAAGAGAATATATATAGGCTAAACAAAGGAAACTAAAAATGACTATTCTACCCTTAATAAATAACAAATAATCCTATATTTCTTAGCACTAAGATCTTTCAAGATTTGACGTCATTATTCTTAGTGTTCTTTGCCAATATTTTATTTGAAATCTGCATGCCTGGATTTTCTTTAAAGTTAATACATTAAATTTCATTTTTTTCCTTCACCAAATTTTCAAGGTTATTTTTTTCATTTATTCTTAATCAAGAAGTTATCTGAGTCATGAGTTGCAAGTATAAATCATTTACATTTTTCAAAAATTTCTAACTACGTGAATGCAAAGTTTAAATTATGGTCTAACTTTCTCTCTAAGCTTTTGAAGATCCAATCATTCATTAACTCCCATATAAGCATATGGATTCTAGGTAGGTTGTGTAAGTAATCAAGTGGTATGATTTTATTATGTCTTTATTGTGGTTCACCTTTGATTATGTGTTTTATAGGTGTCTGGTTATATAGGGATGCAAAGGCACTTGAAGAAAAGACTGCAAAGAAGGCAGCACAGGTTACTGGGGGTGCCCATGCGGGAGGTAAAAGCAACCAGAAACAGGAAATTTTCTTATTCGTGAATTTCACAATCTATATTCCTGCTTATAATGAGCTTATTGTACTTTCTTCCTTCATTTTATGTTTCAGCTTATTAAAAATGTAAAATTAAAACTGATATGTTTGTCTGTTTTTCGATTTAAAAATTGCTATATTTAGAGATTTTTGTTTTCTTCTTTCTTCCTTTTTTTCCCCCCCGCACATTTTAGATTTGAGAGTTGGCCCATGATAAATAAATTGAATTTGACTCTCCATGTTTCTTGATCTTTGTGATTCCACTGAGGGTTTAGTTATCGGTTTCCTTTTTCCTTCCATGTAACAGTTGAGTATTTGTTCAGGTTAGTGATGACTATTTCGTTCACCTACTATAGTCCCTTGTATATACTGAATTCAAAAGGGTTACCTGCTGCACATACTTGCTTAAAATTCTATGCACTTCAATTCGAAAAATCCTAACATAGTTATATGCAGGTCATCTCTATTTATCCTCTTCTTTCGCTCTGATTTATCTAGGGCCATTTCCATGTATTTGTGCAAGTTTCCACTTGATTTTTACAAATCGAGAAAGAGTAGAAGACTGAGAACATTCATTCAAAAAGTTTCTATGGGTAAATCATGGTTGACCACTTTTAAGGATTATGATTCGGGAAGTTTATATTGATTTTCTCTCTTTTTTCCAGTTTCCACCATAATTCTAGGAACATATCACAATAACTATAACTAATATAAATGCAAGATCTTACTTGGAAAAAGGGCCAGTGACAGAATAAATATAGAAAACTATGAAAAGATGTATATAGTATATAAATTTTTGCAGTTGTTAGCTCCAATTGAACCAACACTTCATCCAAGCACAAGAGCAGTTTTAGTTCGATTCACTCTAAGAATAGGTTTCTTTAACGCTTCAATATACGCACTCACATGATGGAAACCATAATCAGTACTGCAATAATCCTTGAACAAATTAGCTAGAGAAAAGAGATTGAGGAAAAAACAATTACCCTTCAAGTATATTATGTCGCAGTTACTATTTCGTATATTTCAACTTCTAGCGATGCATAGGTCTGAGTTGCAATTTAATTTAATGTATATATATTGAAGGGATCATCTTCAATTGTGAACGAAATGTTATTGGTTTGATTTAGGAAGGGGAAAATTTCATAACTAAGAAATTAATTATGGCACATTTCAAAAACAAGAAAACAAGTTTCAAATTTCTAAAATCAGATTTTTAGGTCACGGATCTATACAATTTGGTTACAAATTAATAATATAATTAGTTACTTATTATTTTTTGGTCACAAATCAAAAGTTTTATGTCACAAATTTTTTTATGATCACAATTCAAAAATTTTGCAAGTCACAGTTTGTTTGTTGGTAACAAATCCAAAAATAATTAGTCACAAATTAATTTTTAGTCACGACTTATCATATTATTGGTCACAACTTATTTTTCGGTTACAAATTAAAAATTTTATAGGTCACATTATTTTTCGATCACGAATCAAAAATTTTATAGGTCACAAATTAATTTTTCGGTATAACTCAATAAATTATAAGTCACAAACACAAATTTTATAGGTCATATATTATTTTTCGATCACGAATCAAAAATTTTATAGGTCACTGATTAATTTTTCGGTCACAACTCAATAAATTATAAGTCACAAACACAATTTTTAGGTCACGTATATTATAGGTCACAGTTTATTAAACGGTCGAAAATTAATATATTTTTAGGTCACATTAGTCACAATTTATTTTTTTCATTAGTCACATTATAGGTCACAGTTTATTAAAATGTCGAAAATTAATATATTTTTAGGTCACATTAGTCACAATTTATTTTTTTCATCGATCACATATTATTTATTAGTCACAAATTAATCAATTTAATAATCACAATCGACCAAATAATATGTGACCACCAACACTACCAGCCACCCCTCACCGTTGTAACACAAACCACCACCACATGACAAATCACCAAAAACAATGAAAAACAAACCACAAAACCACCATCGTCACTGCAGATCGACACCACAATTTGCGACCACCACTATCGCCCCGACCACCACCAACATCACACCATCCCGCCTCCTCCCTGTTCACCGAACCGCAACCCACCACAAGCCACGACCGTACCAAAACTGCCATCAACCACCATTAGATCGACCACCGCACCTCACCGTCCAAACACCACCCATCACTGGAGCCACCGTCAAACAACCATTAGCAAAAAAGAAAAAAAAAACACAAGATCTACCAACAAATCAAAACCGCCGCTGCAAGCGAAGCTCGGAGGAGAGAATGTGAAAGAGAGGGTGAAGGCGGTGTGCCTTATCTAGTCTGAAAACGATATATCACCAACAAACCAGAACAAAACCACAAGATCTACCAACAAATCAAACCGCCAATATCGCCCAACCGCCATCACCTCACTGCCGTCGTCACACTTCCACCATCGCCGCCCTTCGCACCACCACTATTTTCAACCACCAAACAAACTCCTTCGATTTCGGCATCAAGCTACCAATTTGTTTCCATATCAAATTGGCCCCTAATTAGGGATTTAGGGTAGAGAGAGAGAGAGAGAGTGAAGAAGAAGAGGTAGAGAGAGAGAGAATAAAGAGGAAAGGGATTAGGTTTGGCGTGAAAATCGATGGGGTGGTTTATTAATAAAATATTAATTAAAATAAATTTTCTAATTTCTGAAATGTTAAACTTCCTCTATGATTTCTGAACTCTAGATTTTAATGTTAGGGTTTTGTGTAATTTCCACATTAGGAAGTCTCTTTTCTGCTCAAACCCGAATAATTTTAATTTAAAATAATAAAAAATTAGTTTTTGGTAATTCTAAATTCTTGTGTAAGTACTTCTTTAGATAATTTATTTACTTAAACATAAGTTAGTCATTATCTACTATTACGTATTGTTTATTACTTAGTTTATTCAATTTAAGTGTAGATGAGAACTCCATAACCATACTAGATACAAATAGAATCAAATCACTTGCTACGATAGTTAAGATGAAATAAATTCAAACAGAATTGACTTTTTTTTTCACTCGTCCTCTATTTCAATTAAATTCTATTGTTTATTAATTTTCTCTCGATACATTGTAAGGTCTTTTATGGTTTTATTACATTCATTTTTTTGTTCATCTTCATTGTTAGCTTCAACTACATTGCATCTAAATCACGGTTTCTTCTCTTCATATTGACAGGTAATGTGCATTCTTATCTAATATTTCTTTCCTTCATGTTGGGTTTTTAAATATTCAATTTTCTAACTTCATTTTTTTAAACATAAAATTGGCCATTTAGGTTATTTGTGTAATGTTACATTGTTATGTTTTTGTCTTTGGTTTGTTGAAGTACTGATACAGGGACTAATATTCTAATTATTGGCTAACTATGAGTTTTGTGTCATATTTTGAGTTGTCGTTATTCTATTTTCTAATATGAGAATTTAGTTTTTTATGTCAATCCTTGCAGGGTTCATGCACTAGAGTGGTTATATTGTTGATGAGGGGGATAAGAGCTTACATCTCCTGGTCTTTAGTGAGGATCTATTCTTCATATATCTTCTTCCTCCTATCATATTTAATGCTGGGTAAAGTGGATGATTCTGTTTAATTTTGCTTGTAGCACTTTCATAATGCATTATGCTCCTTGTATGATCGGATCATTATAAGAATTGCTTTGTCAATGGAGATTCAATTATTTAATTTAAATTGTCTGTACAATGTTTTACTATAAAGGAGGGGCGTACAACATAAGGCCAAGTGAAAATGTTTGAAAGGTTTTATATTTTATTTGAATTTACACGTTATGCAAGCAGATAATAATGGTGTATTGGAGGAAATGATGAATAGTTTAAGAGTTAGAGCTCCAAAGGCAGAGTATATTTGCATTGGTTGATGTAAATTAACCGACTATTAAAATTATGAAATTTTGTAGGAAAATTAAAGAATGGAGAAATCTCCTCGGTCCTTGTGATGTTAGGAATTAGAACACTAACAACAGCAATGTGCTGGAGCTATTTGAGGGTGGCTGGTAACAAGGATATTCATCAGGTAGAATCCATGGCTCTTTGGGACTGCTAGCTGAAGTCGCAATACCGTTCTTAAATGTTCTGTTATAGCTTGAAGTACAACGTATATATGATTTTGGAAAATATGAAAACAAGTATGAAGATTTTTTTATCATGTGGTTATTAGGTAAAAATGATATGATAATGGTAATAAGCATATTCAAGTCCTGACAGTATATCCAATTTGAAGAGGAGCCTTTATAATTCCCTTGTTCTAATTCTATAAATTTAGTCAATGGGGGCCACAAGTTGGAATGAAAATTTTAAAATTGGTGTATTTGCCACGTAGAAATAAGATGTTGGAGAAGATGTGATGGAGATTCTGGCAGCAAAAAATTACTATAAGATACTACAATTTTGTTGTACTATGATGTTTAGCTTGCTTTGTGATTCAAGCAATTTTGAAGAGAAGGATGCTCTTCAAATGAAGTATTCAAAGTGGGTAATGGTCAAGAATGGCTAAAAATGTTATCATTTTGCTGTAGAAAACAAGTGAATGATCATTTTGCTGCTTAATACAAAGAAAGAAAGTTAATGTTAAATAGTATCAAAATAGAGAAAAGGCACAAATGGTAGCAGTATTGCTAAAAGTCTTCGTTGTTTTGTGACAATTTGAAAAATCAATAATAACCTGCAATTAGGAGGACAAAGAGCAAGCACTAATGAAGTTAAAATCATATGTTAATAACCATTCCTCTTAATCATATGTTAGATTTCAGATCAGCCCTGCAGTAAAGATATCCCTTTAGATTGATGGGTCAGTTATTTTGTGAAAAGTATCAACACAGAGAAGGGAAAGGGTGAAATTTTGTGCAAGTTGATTGGTGAGGTAATGGTCAAGAATGGCTAAAAATGTTATCGAGGACCCTGGACGATGACTATGTTTTGCTTTTAATGGTGTGTGCCCCCCTAAACAATACAATTTTCATTAACCATTACAATCAGATGTGGAACTTAAAGAAGGTGGACGCTATTACTTGTGTCTCCTTAGGAAATTTCACGTTTACTATGTTGCATTACTTTGCCTCCAGAAATTACCTTTCGATGCTGAATATGTTATTGCAATAATTGAGCAAAAATGTTCCAGTATCGACATTTGTCCAATTCTTTTACAAGCATATCTCATGCAAATAACTTGCAGCTGAGGACTAATCTACCAAAATGTTTTCCATTTATCCACAGAATCATATAGACCACTTGTTTTCATTTTCAAGTTTGTTGTTATAATTTCTTGCAAGTAGTGGTTCATGTCAGACATAGCTCTCTCTATTTTCTCTCTTTCTTTGGGTTCTAAGCAAAGTATATCTTTCTAAATTCTCACGCTCTTCAGGTCTTCGAATTTCACATTTCCAACTATGTTTTGCTATTCGTTGTGCTCTGATTAATATGGTAATACTCGTGTGAGATTGTTTTAGTTAGCAAGTTGTGTTGTGCTTCAATTAATTTTTATTTAAGCATTGACGAATTTGCTTGGTTCACATTGCGGGAGATGTCGGCTTCTGTAGTTGATGAGAATCATTTAGCTGTTATCTCCACTATGGTTGAAGGCAAAAATGACGAGCCTAAAAGGACTGGTATTCAAAATTCATCTATTCATTTCCATTGACTCTGCCAACTGAATGTTATAAAAGTTGTAGAAGAATTGTGATGGTTCTACTGGAACAATTATTTGGAGCTCTCGGTTCCATTATAATCCTTGGAGCTATTTTGAGTTCTTTATAATGTTTAATTCATGATATTTAAGCAAAGAGATTACATACATATATCATCTTCTTTATGAGAGCTAATAGGTTTGTTTGGGATGCTTTTCTGCAGACAATTAGTTACACAACAGAGGGTGTTGGATATAGGATCATTTCAAATAGTTTCACGTGTTTATTCCTAGCACCATAACAATGTCTATAATTTTAATTTCGTTTAGAGAACTAATCGATTGCCATTACTCTTACATTGTAGAGGGAGAAAACAAAATAAAAGATGAGAAACTATATGAACACAATGTGGGGGGGAGGGGGGGGTAACAAAAGGAGAGCATCCTTAACAGGTTATTATATCATGTAAATATTCACATACATATTTGTTCTCAAAACAGGTTCCAGATATTGACATAAGGAAGAGCTCCTATAACTATTTTCAGGTAAGAATCTCTTGACGCCATTTTTTTTTCCTCTGCTTTCCATTACTTCACAATACCATTTTTTCCTCCTCTGCTTTGCTTCACTTCTAAATCCTCCAAATATTTGTATATTGAAGCATACTTTCTATTCTGAGTGACTCACATGTACAAGTCATAACTAGTTGCTTCCTTGGTGTCACTAATAGCTGCTCTGCCTGTACACCGAAACAGAAAACCCAAAATGATCAAAAGGAAAAATCTGAAAGAGAATTCTATTGTTTCCTGTTATCTCCTATTCTTCAATTTGAAGAGTATTAGAGTTTCTTTTTTATTGCTTATTGTGATTGTACTATCGTCAGGACTCACTAATGAGAACAACTGCTGTCGTATGACTGAGTTAATAGAAGATCAAATTTTACTATGTGTTTTTTGCCTTCGGTGTGATTTTCTTACATTTTATTGCATTTCTGTGCATACTTTTCCGATTTTTTTTCTAAGGGTTTAAAATTTGAATATTCCTTCTAATTATTTTCTGTCTGATTTTCTACAAAAATTGTTTGTTCTTGTCAAATACTTTATTATAAATGTATGGAATCGAGGCACAAGTCTAGAATAATTCCATGGAAGTCATTTTTGCATCTGCCCTACACTCAACACATTAACGTTATCTTAAAAAAGATCCGTACGTCCGTGCATTACAAGGGCATGGCATTGGCAATTGAGAGAAGACTTTGTGTACTTTGGTCACCAGTCACTTTATTAACAAATGATACATGTTCTATTAAATTTTTCCCGTACTTATGGCTTTATTGATAAAACTTAAACAAAAGGGGTATTTAGTAAATCTCACTATGTTTTACCTACTAAATATGACCAAAGAGCAATCTTGGCATCAATTTTTGGACTAATATGCTATGAATTATTCTTCGACATACATTCTACCTACTCGGTACAAATTTGAAGCGAACTTGACCTCACGTTTTGGACTAATAAGTGAAGGCATTTCCATGTCTTGACATTTCGAGGGGAAAAGTCACTAATTAAAGACTCGACGGGAAAGTGAACTCTTAAATTATATTAAATAAGCAATATATTTCAACTATCTGCATTATATCTTCTTGACTTGTCAACAATATATCTTTTTTCGTAGGATGTCGAATAATTAGATTGAGGCTAATTGACCGGTTCTTCCTCTTAATTATTATCATACTTAAGCTTACATTTTCTTTATCAGCTTCTTCATCATATGATTAATGGTTTAATTTAGTCGTACTGATCTCAGATTCAAGGTGCTTTAAAAATACCATAAGTGTACTCATCAAAGAACCACAAGTTCATGAATAGAAATCACCACCTTGTAGAAAATTTAATTAATTCATAATACAGTAACATGTGATTAATTTTTACTTTAGATTCACGTTATAGAATTATTGTCCATTTGGTACACATTAATGTAAAAATGAGAATGAAAAATATAGTTGTTATGTGCTCCACACAAGAGATAGAAATTCAAATTAGGTGGCTTGATATGATGGATAACGGTCATATTTTTCATTTTAATGAAGAAAAAATGGGAAACAAACGGGGGCTTAATCTTTACTTACTGGTTGTGTCCAATATATTTTTGGGTGTAATAGAGTAATTGCTTGTAAGCAAACTATTGTTATGGTTAAGAAAAACAGGGTAATGCAATTGGTAGAGAAACAATCACTATTAAGTCTTTATTAAGAAAAGTGCCTGCCTCGAGTTAAAACAAATTAATTTTCGATCTAATCAGACTTAAGTATCTAATTCATATTATCACAAAGCAATCGGTTTATTAGAGCACTTTTTGTTCTGAACACTATTTGTCGATAACAAAGAACAAAACAAAATAATTAAACAGTAACAAAAATATCGAGTATTTTGAAGAAATACAGACCTTACCATCGTTATTTCGAGGAAGCAATAAACCTCGAGACAAACCATACATGAAAATAATTTATCTACATATTATTTACAGATTTTGCCTTTAAAAATATAACCTTAAAACACAAACATAGTCCACTGACACATAATGTCAAATGATAAAAAAATACATGGACGTGACTGGACAAATTTAATCTAAACATTAGATACAATAAAATGGTAAAATCAAAAGACTAATATATTAAATTTGTAACTAATCTTCACATGAAGCTGTAAAATATTTGCCTTTACGGTCATCATTCCCTAGTCTGTAAACTTCTCCAGTGTTATGATATATGAAGTTTTTTATTTTTATCGAATGCATTGCACAAGTTATCCTTGGGAAAAATTTAATCAGTGCGATTGTGGACAGGGTTAGGGATTAGTTGGGACGTAATCCTTTATTTTTAAATTTAATTGTGGTCGAGCATATATCAAAGTTGTCATCCCAACATGGACATGCAATTGATCTGTTGTGGAGCCTTCAGAATTTAAAATAATGATACAATCAGAAACAATTTCAAAACATTCGTGTCACTTGTGCAAAAGCTTAAGGGTCTCTTCACAGTCCCAAACCAGCAAATCATGTCCCATATTAGTCTTAATATCAATCCTAATCTAGTTGTTGCGGCCTTTATCAACTTTCACCTCCAAATGGTAGAAGTCATCCTATGTTTTGAGACAGGTTACGTTGCTTATGTAAAGGGTCCCATTAAAATCTCCAGACCGAACTTGGATTTCTTATGACTTTTCTTGGGGACACTGCAATGCATTTGCAGCCCACCAAGAATATAGTGACAGATATCAAAGCTATGGTTTATGGGGTTGGAAGTTTCTTTTATCTATTCTTTGTCAATCTTTTTCTATTTGTTATCACTATGGAGATAGGAACCAGTAATGCAACAACGAATTTCGAAGCCGTGATTAATGAGGTAGGAAGTTTGCTGCATAAAAAGTTTTTCGACTTGATTGAGGATATAACATTGCAGATTACTAAAGAGGAGGAAGGAATGAGAAAAATGGACAAAAGTTTGAAGTAACCAACAAAGCAATGACGGGTATCAAAGCTCTAGTCCGCGAGGTAGGAAGTTTCTTAGAGCCATCTGTTTTCAAGGGGAATGATCAAGATCCAAAGGTTGGAAAATTGGATCTTGCTCTTTCCAATTTGTTAACAAAGTTCGAGCTCTTGAAAACAAAGATCAAGGAGCTCTGTATTGCAACCTCAAAGATACCAAGTGATATGACTCCAAAGACTGCCGTGGTTTCACCCTTCATTGTTGATTCTGTCCTTGATGATCTCATGGACCTAATAAATAACAAGCCTTACAAGATATTTGGTATCTAAGATCAAATTGTAACGCTACATAAGGAGCTAATGTCATTTGGATCTTCTGTCACCGACATAGCTGTGCAGCAAGAAGCAGAACATGAAGAACTTATGATACAAACAAGAGACACAGCTTATGAAGTTGAATATGTTATCAACTCTTTTCCACATGTTTGGTATTTAACCCTCGGGCTCCCTCAGCTCATTGAGAAGATTTGGCTTATTAAGATGGCTATCAAAGAAATGAAGAACAATATTGACGCAGTTGGAATACCAGAAGTTGCAAAATATCCAGGTGAACAGGTATCATCGCAATCTACAAAATATCCTGTTTTTGGAAACACTATTGTGGGGTTTGAGAAAGTGACAACTGAAATTGTGGGACAGCTTGTTAGAGGACCAGACCAGCTGCAGATTATTTCCATCATTGAGATGCCTGGACTTGGTAAGATCACTTTAGCAAATATATTGTACAATGATCTCTCTGTTGTCAATCGTTTTGATAAACATTCCTGGTGTGTTGTATCTCAAACATATAATAAGAAAAAATTGTTGATTGAAATGTTGAGTTCAATGAGTTACTATACAAGAGAAACACTTGAGAATATGGAGGAAGAAAGTTTGGTAGAAAAAAATTATAAAAGTTTGAAAGGATTATGGTACCTCATTGTGATAGACGATATATGGGATATCAATGTGTGGAATGATTTGGAAAGATATTTTCCAAAAGATAGAATCGGAAGCAAAATCTTATTCACTACTCGAAATAAAGAAGTTGGCTCAAAAGCTTCACCTCATAGTTTTATAAATGAACTTCCTTTGCTATTTGATGTTGAAAGTTGGGAATTATTACAAGCGAAGGTGTTCAAAGATGAAAAATGTCCACAAGAATTGCTAGATATTGGGAAGCAAATTGCATCAAATTACCATGGCCTACCACTTGCAGTGATCATAATAGCTACAATTCTTGCAAACATGGAGGAGAAAGAACACTTGTGACAAGAAGTTGAAAGAAATTTAAGTTCACATATATTGGACAACCAAAACAAGTTCATGCAGATATTGGAACTTAGCTATTAGCATTTACCAAATCATTTTAAACCATGCTTTCTGTACTTTGGAGTATTTGATGAAGACGTGGAAATCTCAATACGGACGTTGATACCTCTTTGGGTGGCTGGAGGATTTATAGAGAAGGAAGAGCAAAAGCGTTTAGAGGATGTGGCACTAAAATATTTTATGGAACTAATTGATAGGAGCTTGGTACTTGTTTCCGAACGAAGATATAATGGAGAAGTGAAAACTTGTAAGGTTCATGACCTAATGCATGAAATGTGCTCGAGAATAGGTGAAAAAAATAACTTTTCAAAAAAGATCGAATGGTAAGTTTACTGTTTCTCTTCTTCTTTTCTTTCCTTTTTGTCAATTTTGGATTAATAATGATTACAATATTTGATGATCACATCAGTGATGTTACAAGTAATGAAGATGATCTGCCAATGCTCTTCAGCCAAGAATTGATGTATTGGCCATGCCATTGTATGAGGATCAACTTTGGAAATTCTCCATTTCACTCACTACCTTTTAGCCGACACATGCGTTCTCTTATATGTAAGTTTGAGTATCCTGATCTATCCACAATAATCACATCCAGCTCCAAAGTTCTTAGGGTCTTCATTTTATTGGGACCATACTCCTCAGACTGTGATGATTTAATAGGAATTGAACATACGGTTAACTTGAGGTTTTTGGCAATTTCATTTAAACTGCTGCCACCAATGGAAAGCTTACACAAACTAGAATTTCTTCGTGTGGCAATTCAAAACTAGTTGAAATACCGGATGTCCTTGTTACCATGATGCATTTAAGACACATGTACTTCAAAGGCAGTGCGTACTTCAGTGCATCTTGTCGTCAGCTAGCAGATAAGGAACAAAACTTCCTGATAAGTAATAACATACAAAGTATTTTTGTGCTTGATATTTCTGTTGCAGCTAATGTGACAATTTTAAGATGTCCCAATCTTCGCAAAGTAAAATGCAGCTGAATATTCACTCTATTATTCTCTCGACTCTCTTAATTAACTCATTTCACTGGAGCTTATTCTGAGATATCAATCTTTCAGATCATTCAGTCTACCCTTAAATCTCAAAGAGTTAATATTATTTTATATAGAAATGTCTCCAGAGCAAATGGAGATAATTGGGGGATTGTTGCACCTTGAGGCTCTCAAATTAGACAAAGTTTATTTTCATGGAGCTAAATGGAATGTCTCAAGTGAATTCCCCCAACTTAAATCTTGAAACTCATTCGGGTAGACCTTGAAGAATGGAATGCCTCAAGTGATAATTTCCCAAGTCTTGAAGGACTAGCATAGCAATATTGCAACCATTTGGAAATGATCCCTTCCAGTTTTGGTGATCTTCTAACTTTACAAAAGATTGAGGGCTATAAGTGTGCAAAATCTGTCATCGAATCTGCTAAACAAATTCAGGAAGAACAACAAGACATGGGAAATGAAGTGCTTAAAGTCATAATCTCTAACTGGAAGCTTCATGTAAACACTATATAAAGGAGTAGTGTCCTCCATTTTATAACACGCCAAAAAGTGAGTAAAGTCTTCAAGTTGAGAAATACAAGTTTCCTTTTTTCACTTCCTTTTTCCTTCCTGTTAGTATTGTCCTCTATTAAGCCTTAGCCAATCCAAGTTAATAAACCCTTCCTTCCTCCAACAAACCGGTATCAAAGCTCTATGGTTCTTGTGAAAAATGACAAGTGGGTTGATTCCTTTTCAAGTTCCTTCAACTCAACAAGGATAACTACGACAATTGGAGTATAAGATTGAAAGCGTTGCTCAGGTCGCAAGATGTATGGGAGATCGTAGAGAAAGGCTACACGAAGCCACAAGACGAGGTCGCTCTATCCCAAGTACAAAGGGATAGTTTGAAGGATGCAAGGAAGAAGGACAAGAAGGCACTCACCCTCATCTATCAAGCATTAGATGAAGGCATGTTCGAGAAAGTAGCTTGTGCTACTACAAGTAAGGAAGCATGGGAGGTCTTGCAAAACTCTCACAAAGGAGTTGAGAAGGTGAAAAAGGTTCGACTTTAAATACTTCGAGTTGAGTTTGAAGCTTTACATATGAAAGAATCGGAATCAATTTCTGATTACTTCTCTAGAGTATTGGCTATTATTAATCAATTAAAGAGGAATGGAGAAAAGTTGAACTACACTCGAGTAATTGAGAAGATACTTAGGTCTTTAGATTCTAAATTTTACTATATAGTTGCAGCCATTGAGGAATCTAAAGATCTAGACAGTATGAGTGTCGATAACTCATAGGATCTTTAGAAGCCCATGAGGAAAGACTAAAAAAGAAGGTGAAAGAAGAGTCATTAGAGCAAGCTCGTCAAACAAAGTTCACTTTGAACGAGGGTGAAGGAAGGTTCAACAGTAGAAGAAACCAAAGAGGAAGAGGACGAGGCCAAGATCGAGGAAGAAGTGCATTCTACAAGGGGGAAAGGAGACAAAGCTCATTTTCCACAAGAGGTCGTGGAAGAGGAAAAGGTACGAGGCAAAATGAAGGGCCAAGGTAGGAAAAATCTCAAATTAAATGTTACAATTGTCAAAAACTTGGTTATTATGCTTCAGAATGTAGAAATATTACTAATCAAATTGAGGACAAAACCAACTATACTTGTTGGGAAAGTGAAGTGGATCCTACACTAGTGTTGGCTTACAAAGGTGAAGAGAGCAAAGAAAAGAACACTTGGTATTTAGATACAGGAGCAAACAACCATATGTGTGGAAGGAAAAACATGTTTCTAGAGCTAGACGAATCAGTAATTGGCAACATTACCTTTAGAGATGAATCCAAGATCCCAATGAATGGAAAAGTAAAATCTTGATCCGTTTGAAAAATGGTATGCATCAATTTATCTAAAATGTCTATTATGTGCCCAATATGAAAAATAACGTTTTAAGTTTGGGACAACTCTTAGAGAAGGGCTATGATATTCACTTGAAAGATCATAGTCTTTTAATAAGAGATCAAAAAGAACATTTGATTGCTAAAGTCTCTATGACGAGAAATAGAATGTTTGCGTTAAGCATTCAAAATGATGTTGCCAAATGCTTAAAAGCTTGTTTTAAAGATTCATCTTGGCTTTGGCACTTGAGATTTGGGCATCTTAATTTTAGAGGCATAAAGTTGCTGAGTAAGAAGAAGATGGTAAAAGGTTTGCCTCTAATAAATCATGCAGATCAATTATGTGAAGGATGCTTATTTGCGAAGCATTCGAGGAAAAGTTTTCCAAAAGAAGCATCTGGAAGAGCTAAAAAAGCACTAGAACTTGTACGCTCCGATGTTTGTGGGCCAATTAATCCAAACTCTCTCGGTAAGAGCAATTACTTTGTTCTTTTCATTAATGATTTTAGTAGAAAGACTTAGGTCTATTTTCTCAAACAAAAATTGGAAGTTTTTGAAACTTTTAAGATGTTTAAAGCTCTTGTTGAAAAAGAAAGCGGATATAGTATAAAAGCCTTGAAATCGGATAGAGGATGAGAGTTCACCTCCAAAAAGTTTGAGAAATATTGTGAGGAGAATGGAATTCGTCGTCCATTGACGGTTCCATACTCTCTACAACAAAATGGAGTAGTCGAAAGAAAGAACAGATCCAATTTTAACATGGCCCGCTGCATGCTCAAAAGTAAGAGATTACCCAAAGAACTTTGGGCCAAAGCTATTAATTGCGCAGTGTATCTGTCTAATCGATCGCCTTCTAGAAGTGTGTGGAATAAGACACCACAAGAAGTATGGAGTGGAAGAAAGCTCAATATCTCTCACTTATGAGTATTTGGGAGCATTGCATATGCTCATGTACCAGATCAAAAGCGGTCCAAGTTAGATGACAAAAGTGAAAGGAATGTCTTTATCGGTTATGACTCTCGCTCTAAAGGGTACAAGTTGTATAATCCAAACAAGGAGAAGATCATCATAAGTAAAGATGTCGAGTTTGATGGAGAAGGAGATTGGGATTGGAGTGTCCGTAAGCCAACGACAGATCCTTCCCCTGATCTTCTTGAGCCATTGTCGGAGTTGCATATGTCTACCATTAGTGAATGTCACGAAAGTTTGGATACTGGCAAGTCCAACCGCTCTAGCAATCATCTTCCTTTTTTGTGTCTTCTGCCTCATCTTTCCCAGAGCATGTAGTGCATGCCAAAGGCTATGACTTGTGAGAGGATTGATAATAGAAAAATACGATGGAGAAGCGCACTGGTCAGTCGAGGAGAGATTTCTTTTCTTCCAAAATTTTGGGAATGGTCTTTATGGGTCCAAAAACTTCAACTCAAGAGGAATTTTCGCGAGTTATCTTTTGCAGTCGGTTATGCCACAAAAGATTATCATCGTTCAAACTCTATTTATAGAACTCTTTGTGAGGTTTGGAGTCCAGAGACCAACACATTTGTGACTGTCAATACTGAAATTGGCATTTCTCTTTGGGACATTCATGATATAAGCGGACTTTCAATCATGGGTCATTACTATGAGGAAGTAGTCCCAAGCCTTTCAAAGTTGAAGGATCACCTTCCCAAGTCTTGTATGTATCTCTTTAATGTTTTCGCATTGACTGCCTATGTGAATGAATCTGATAGGGTTACTCATGAACAATGGATTAATTTTTGGTTTCATGAGAATGGTTGTGTCAAGAATCCTCAACAACACAAAAATTATAAGAATGCAATGAATTTAAATCCATTCAAGAAGCGTCATCAAAGAGTATCGAAGGAAATACTGAGGCCCATGGTAGCAGACATTACTCGTAAGGATTGACGTCATTGGGGCAATTTGTCAATATCTCTGTCTATGGAAGAAGAAGAAAATTTTGAGGTAGCAGCCTATCTCTCCCTATGGCTTTGTCACTTCGTTCTTCCATCTGGAGACGAAAGTATAAGAGTTGGGACCTTTAAAGTATCTTCTAGGATGGTAGACGGATACACTTATAGTCTAGTTCCACCTATATTGGCGAGCATTTATAGTGGACTTATACAAACATCTAGCTATCAGACAAATCCAGACATTGGCTCAATTTCACATTCATATTCTAGACATTTTCTTTATGCTTGGGCGGCAACTTATTTTGTCCGAGGTGTTTATGCTCATATGGACAAGTGTTATTCTCACCCTATAATTCGAAGATATGCTGGTACTCTGAATACTTTTCAGTCTTGGGAGAAAAATGTTGTTGATTGTCGAGAATTTATCTATGGAGCAATGAACACCAATGACTTTTACTGGAATCTATTACCCTCATCGTCTCATCCTGATGTACGTGTGGATGACCAATCAAGGTCTGCAGATACTTCAGAACTCATGATGAGTATTGGATCTAGATTTGTTTCTTATCGTCCAGTAATTCACCTTTCATTTTTGAGGCAGATAATCCTCACAGGTTTGTGAGATAATTTGGCTTCAGACCGAAACTTCACGGTTCACCAAGAAAGTTGAATATTGCCCCTCATGTAGGTGACATGTATCGAGTTTGGTTGTCATTTACTCGGACAAAGTGGGTCTCTATTTCATATTCCAGAGTATGTGAGGGATATACATTAAAACGTTGATGTTGAATACCAGGCTTATTGGAATAGCGAAATGTTGCCACTCTTGACCAGGGTCCAGGTGCAAGTCTGATTTTCTAGTGGAAGTCGTGACTTTGTTCTTGGTCAAACTCCGAACAAGGTCGTAGCTAGAGTTAAACCCTCCAAATATTGCTCCTGAAGAGGCTTTTCGAAAGACGGATCCAAACCAACAAAATGAAAGAGGTATTAAGAGAATTAAAATTATAGTTCCCTCAGCAAAAATTGCTGTCACCTCTAAGCCTGTTGAAAGGGTGCCAGAAGTGATTTGGATTCCAGACCACAATAGTCCTGGCGATTGAGCATCACAAGCAACAAGAAAGACTTTGACTCCGGAAGATGAAAGTTCTAAAGATCAAGTATAGTTCCTTTTTTTCTCCTTTTTTTTAAAAACATATTGCTTGTATTTGATTTCCTGTCACAATGTTTGATTTCAAGCTCCTCTTTCTCGCAATATACAAAATCAAACGATCAATAGAATCGTGGCCACTTCAAGCTATTCCGAGTCTTTCGAAAGGTGAAGTTGGAGCTTCTCACATTAACATCAGCCTCCTGAACACACTATTAGAAGGTGGATTTTTAGACATTTCGCCTAGGACACGAAATGCAAGTATGTTCTCTGTTTTTGTTTGCTGCACTTTTTTTTAATCATACTTCATTTCTTGTAGGTTTTTCGAGCTTTCCTAAAGAACTAAATTTCTCCATGAATCCAAACTTTCTGCAAGATCAAACTGGCGAGAATGACTGGTGAATCGATGCATTTCAAGGAATAGATGGTATTCATGATTCTCATGACCCTTCTTGCAAATATTCGGGCACCATCAATAGAGGTGCTTTGGTGTTTATCATGGACAATTTTAATGCTGAAGATGAAGTGAATTTCGAGACTATGGGAGCTAATATCTGTCATTCCATCTTCATTGGCTTTAGTCAACATTTCGCCTTCACAAACAAATAATCATCGAGCTATATCAATCTGTTCTTTCATGTCTGGTCCTCCACTTGGAGTTACCCGAAAGTCTCCTTATCTGAAGGCTGCTCTAGAAGAAATCATGACTAATTACCTTCAAAGTATTTTAAGGATGTTTTGAAGTATGGATTCTCCAATATATGATCATGGTGGGATGAAAATAACTTAATTCTTCAAAACATGATTACCAACTCATTCCACGCAGACCCAGGGCCTTTGATGAAGTGCATGGATGTGTTTCTAAAAGAAATTCCACGCAGACCCAGGGCCTTTGATGAAGTGCATGGATGTGTTTCTAAAAGAAATTGACTCTTACTTATCTGAAAGAACTTGGATTGTCCAACAGTTGAGGAGAATACTGAGCAGTTGAAACTTTTGAACATTCGGCTGGAACTAACGGATTCCATGTGTTCTTCGTTGGAAGAAAAAAATAATCAGCTAACTTTTGAGTTAGATAAACTTCGTGATGAACTTCAAACATAGCAAGAACGGACGAGTATGCTTAGAACTAAGAAGACAACTTTGGAAAATTCATAGACAAGAGATGTCACTAGCATAACATCTATTGACTAGAAAATGAAGACCTTGAAGATAGTTTCCTACGAGTGATCAATAGCGAGTGATCTTGATGAAGTCAAGAATTTCTGATCTCTTTTCTTTTAGACCATATTGTATGAATTTTGACTTGATATTTTTATTTGGATGAACTTTTCTTTTTCATATTTCTTGTGTTATTTTCTTTTACTATAGCGAGTGGTAAACAAATTGAATGAATTTATTAGTTGCGACTGAATTTGAATTTATAATTTATTCAAACTGCTTACGTACCCAAACGGGATAAAGTCGAACATAGTTTATTACAAGAACACAATTTTCTTTTACAATAAAAAATTTAAAAGAAAAAACTTCAAGCGTAAAAATGCTTTAAAATTTTTTCGTTGATAGGTCCGATTTGCAATCCATCTTTGTCAACGATCTTTTACACTTCGTTAGTGAATGCATGAGTAACAAGAAATGGACCATCCCATTTAGGCTGGAACTTGCCTCCTGTTTTTCTTGTGATTATGATCGGCCTGCGTACGGAAAGCACTAGGTCTCCAACCTGAAATGATCTTGGTCGCACTTTATTGTTAAAGGACTTCGCCATTCGAGCTTGATAGCACTCCAGGTGTATTTGTGCTTATAACCTCTTTTAATCCAAAGCTTCTAGCTCTTCCAATCACAAACGGACATTTTCTTCAGTTGTCAAACCTTTTTAGATGACAATTCAAAGTGAGGGGATTTGTCACTCCAGAGGAAGTACAACTTCTACCCCATATACTGAGGCATAAGGAGTAGCTTGTGTTGAAGTCCGATAAGTAGTTCGATAAGCCCATAAGACTTCACCGATTTTCTCATGCTAATCTCTTTTTGATTTGGAGACAACCTTTTTCAGCAGACTACATAGTGTTTTGTTGAACGCCTCTGCCAATCCGTTGGCTGCCGCATTGTACATGGATGAGTTATACTGTTTGAACCCAAACTTAGCACATAAATTTTTTATGTGGCTATTGCAGAATGGTTTTCCATTATCAATTGAACAACTGTCCGATCATGTATATCTTACTTTTGTTGGCACTCTTAGACTTATAACTCTTTGGCTTTGGAAGATCCTGAATTTTCCTGATCTTATTTAGCTGATGGATTTTATGACTCTAGCCTATACATGAGTGCAGCAATCTGTGCATATTTATCTTCCAACGACTTTGTTAATTTTTCAATAGCTAAAGCCATTTGTTGAATTCAATCATCTGAGTTCAATGTCGCTTCTGTGACCATCACCGGCTCAAGTGATTTTTTAGATGAAGCATCATCTTCCCACCTTTGCTAAGAAGTGGCATTAGGGGATCCAAACAAGGATCTACAACCGAAAATGGAGCCCGAACGAGAACTTTTTGCTGAACTCATGGTTTTTTCTGTCGAATGAGAGTTTGGCTTTTTGAAGGGAATTTTCACTTCGGGTTTGTTGGAGAACTTCTTCAGTGGTGTGACCAGTTGAGTTTTCCCAGTTTTTGTTTGGGATCTGGTCGCATGGAAGAGTTCGGTAAGTGTCTCTTCAAGATGAGTCATAGTAGTTGAAATTTGAAGATTTTGAGATCAAAAGATGAGAGGTCAAGAAGGTCCCACCGGCCTTGCCAAGAAATTTGTATGATGAAATTTCATGTATTAAAATATTGAAATCGTTAAAAATTGTATTTTGATAAAATACAAGTGATGTTGACCTTATTGTAATTGCAAAGTTGTAAAAATACTCTGATTAATGATCTGAATATTTGAAGACGATGGGCCACGTGGATTGAATCCTGGTCTTCAAGAATTTGTTGAAAATTTGATTTGTCGAGACTTAACTTGTTCGGAACTTGAATCTTGAGGCTTGGACTTGGACTTGAATTTGATTTGATTTAATTTGAAGAAGACTTTGATCTTTTTAGACTTGACGTGAACCTGTTTGATTCGATAAAGATTTTAATCTTCTTGAGGTTCACCGAGTTTAGGTTTAGAGAATTTCTTCCCTTCTTCCGGCCTTGGAATATCTTCAACACTTCGTGACGTTCTCTACTTTTTTTCTTGCTTCTTTTTTCTGTCCCTGTCTTATGGATCATTGCTCCTATTTATATGGGAGAATTCGTGCAAATTTTGGTAGTTACTCAAATATATTTAATGAAAATGAATAATTGAGTAATTTTAGTTTTATTTATTTATTTTTTTGTTTATATATTTAAAATGTGACATGAGCTTTTGGTTTTTTATGGACTTTAGTGGATTTTAATTTAATTGGGCTAGTGATTTAAATCGATCAATTCCATTTTCTTTATTTTATTATTATTATTATTTTTATTTCTACAAATTCCTTTTTGCTTTTTTAATTGGATTTTGAACAATTTCTTTGTTGGAAAATGCGTGCTGTACACAGGGTCTGTACAGGACCCTCACATGCTGGGTGAGGGGGTAGGTGATTATTTAATAAAAAAATTATCCCTCCCCACTTGTATTGTGTGTGGCCTGTAGGGGAACTCTCCTTTGTTTTCTTGTCGGAGAAAACCTGTGGCACTCATTTGAGACATTTCAGATGGGATAAGAGAGAATCTCTTCTAATGTCTTTTAACGTTTTCATCTTGGTCCTAGGTATTGAGTGTAGTACTACATATCTTATTTTGTATTTATGCCTTGTAATGAAATTGGAAGTTGGCTCTATTTAATGAGCCTGTTGATGCTATCCTATGAGGTGTTTTTTGGGCATTAATTCTCTATTATTCAAACTTTTCGTAGTTTTTGATTATTATGCAACATGTAGTAATGATACAAATCGCCTTAAAAGAGATTTAAGAACTTAGCAAAAAGAATAAATCCATTGTCTTATGGCCTTAAAATTTACTTAGAACAAATTGCATGTTGATCATAGTTCATTACATCAAGCAAGAATTTAATTTATAAAATTTATGAATTTTAAATATGGTACGTGTAAAACATTACTTTGTGGCAAAATTACAAGTTTTGTTGAGTTCTAATTTATCTGTAAAATCAAGTTTAGTTAAAGATGATTTATAAATTATTTTTCAAATGATTTTAATGTATCTGAGTTGTAACATTTGCTACTTATTTATATGAAAGGGCTGGATTTTATTGCATCTATGAAATCATTCCATCAATATTAAAGCACTTGTTTTTGAATTTTAATCTCAAGTTTTGGAATTGCAAATATCGTCGATCATGTCGATCCATAAAATACAATACCAAAATAACTAGCAAAATTGAAGGACAACTATAAACTTCCGTATTTTGCTTTTTTGACTACCAAATGAGTAAAATCAAACTCACGGCTCTTGATCTTATGCCGTTCCAAGAGTGTAATCTGACTCTTCTACAAATTGGAATAAGAACTACATCCTTATTTTCAGGTTACAATTCCTTCTCTATGTATAGGCACTTTGCTCTTCGAGAATGATGATCTTCAATGTAAAATTGAAGAAACAAGAAGCCAAGTATTTTTTTCCTTCAACCAAGCATTGGCAAACGTCTCTCCCCATTAGAAACGTGAGAGAGGCTTCTTCTTCTTCTTTTTTTTTTTTTCAAAGGATTATGTAGCTTTAATTCCTACACTAATTAAAGACCAAGAATCATTAATCAAATAAAATAACTTACCACAAATATAATCTTCAATTTTTTAAGTCGATATTTTTCAAAGATAGCCAAAACATTTATTTAAGTAAAACACGTTTTGTTTTCTCTTTCAATAACAATATATCAAAATTAGAATTCCTAAATAAATAGTAGAAACAAAGAATGATTTCATAAATTCTGGATCTCGTTCACACATTTGTTCGAACGGACGAATGAACATCCGAATTAAACAAATTTATTTTCCAATTTTATCTCGGAACATCTTAAAGAATCTTGAAAATATTTGAGCAGTGCATTAATGAAAATGAGACTTGCAAGCCATATTATTAAAGGAGAAGAAATGATTTTAAAATATTTTAGAAGTATTGAGTCAATAATATTGCAAATATTATTTCCTTCAATTTTATCATGTTTAGATTTCAAAAGAATATGTGATGAATATGTAAAATTCGAGCTGTTGGGTTTGTGACCCAAATTAGGGTGAACTTTTTTTTTTTAAATAAATTGTTTCCTTATTTTCATGTGGAAAAATTTGTGTCCTTATATTTTACGTGATTTTTATAGAAATATATTATTTCCATCTTTACGCTATACCATGTATATATAAATAGTGGTCTTCTCTTTCAGTTTTGTTCAAACAAGAATTGTTGAGTTCTTGTATTTCTCTCCATATTGTCGATTAATAAAATGTTGTGCCTCTGCGACTAACTCTCTTTGTTAATTTTTTACTTTTAAATCTTGTTTCTCGTTGCGATTTTCATTACTTCATATTGTGTCATTAATCTCATTTACTACAATCTTTTCGGGTCCAACAAAGTGGTATCAGAGGTTGGTTCTTGTTGTAGATTGGTTGAGGTTTTTCAGATATGGCTACTTTGAAGTATGATATTTCGCAATTGGATCGCAATACAAGGTTTTTTTGTGGCAAGTAAAGATTAGAGCTATTTTGGCTCAGTTGGATTTGGACGATGTGTTGCTAGGTTTTGAGAAGATGCCAACTAATTGTACAATGGATGAGAAACAACTAAAGGATCGAAAGACTTTGTCATTGATTTATTTTCATCTATCAAACAATATTCTACAAGATGTCTTGAAGGAGAAAACAACAACTACTTTGTGGTTGAAATTGAAGTAGTTATGCATGACCAAGAGTCTTATCACTAAACTGGCTCTAAAACAGAATCTGTATTCCCATCGTATGGCGGAAGGAGAGTCATTGGAAGACCATATTGTTGTGTTCAAAGAAATTATTACAGATTTGTTAAGTTGATGCAGAGCATATTGCCTTAATCCTGCTATGTTCTCTGCCTGGCTCTTATGCATCGTTTCGGGACACCATTTTGTATAGTCGGGATACTTTGAGTATAAATGACGTGTATGATGCTTTGCACTCAAATAAGAAATTGAAGCATTTGGTTGGAGCTACATCGAGGGATGAGGAAGATCTGGTATCTCATGGTGATTGAAGGAGGGGTAGATTGAGGACGAACTTCAGCAATTTGTACTGCTTTTACTGCAAGAGAAAAGGACACGTAAAGAATGATTGTGACAAGTTGCAAGTAAAGGTGATTTAGCTAGAAATTATAAGGGGCAATTATGTAATTTAGATGTGACTAATGTTGCCGAGAATTTTTCGGATGGCGGAGATATGATGTTGATCGTATTTTTTGACATGGAGTTTAGACTTAACGAGAAGTGGATTTTCGATTCAGCATGTTCGCATCATATGTGTTCCATTCAGAATTTGTTTCAGACATATAAGGTTGTTCAGTAAGGTGGAGTTGTGGTGGGAAACGAGTCTCGCCGTATTGCTGGAATCGGTCGAGTCAGATTCAAGTTGTAGGATGGGACGGTCAAAACAATTACGTAGGTTCAACATGTTCCAAAGATGAAACGGAATCTCATCTCGTTAGTGACCTGGATGTAAAAAGGTATAAATTCTCTGGTGAAGGTGGAGTCCTTAGGGTTCGAAAGGGTGTCCGGGTTGTACTTAAGGAACGGAGAAAGTCTCAGTTGTATATCTTGTAAGGGAACGCAGAACCAGTTAAGAGATATTAGGACAAGTTCAGTACCATGTTGGATATACAGTTTGGTATAGTACCTCTTGTGGCGAGCTCTGAATTAGTTAAGAACACTACTAAGGAGAGCATTGGTAATTCCGCTTTGCCACCAATGTCAGCGGATACACTGTGTTCATTTGCTAGGTTTGGACTCATGAAGCATAGGTATTATGTAGTCAATAATGTCTGGGATGCTTTTGGAGACGTTGAAAGCGACAGTTCTAACAAGGAACCTTCTGATCCAACATGTGGTATGGTTTCTGCTACATATGTACTTCGACCCTGTTTGGTCAACAGTAATTCTTTGGTGGATTTTGGGGACCCGGGATTTGGGTTCAGGTGACACTTGTGGACGCCTTGCAGAGGACGACGGTTTGGTTTGGTGTGTTTTGATTATTGTGTTGAGGAGATTGACTATTTCGATGTAGATGAATTTGAAATCTTGGAGTTTCGTTCGTTGCACCAAAATTTGTGTCAAGGTAGATATTTCCTTATTTTCCTTATTTTCATGTGGGAAAATTTGTTTCCATATATTTTACGTGATTTGTATGGAAATATATTATTACCTTAGTCCACATTATTTCTATCTTTATGCTATGCCATGTACCTATAAATAGTAATCTTCTCTTTTAGTTTTGATCAAGAAAGAATTATTGAGTTTTAGTATTTATCTCTATATTGTCGATTAATAAAACGTCGTGCATCTGCGATTAACTCTTTTTGTTAATTTTTTTACTTTTAAATCTTGTTTCTCGTTGCAATTTTCATTACTTCATATCACGTCAATAATATCATTCACTTCAATCCTTCCTAAGCTAACACAAACATGCGCGTGAACATTACTAAAACGAAGGTGCAAGTGAATGTACCTAATTTAAATGCAATTTTCAACACTTCATCCATTCAAATATGATTACATCAATGCGCATAGTCTAAAAAAACCAAAAAAATCATGAAATTAAGAAATTCAATCAAGTGATAATTAGCATAATATAATTAAAAAACATGTCGCCACAAAATTTTCCCAACAAATACCGCCGAGGAAAATTACATAAGGTAATTAATATAACTGGCATGAAAGAAATCTATTATTACATGTTTTTGCAACATTTCAATTTCTTGCAGCAGAATCAATTCAAGCATTATATAGATAAAATTATAGGCCAATTCGTTAATTCATACCAAGAATGTATCATTTACTCATTCGCCAAGTAGGAATAACCTTTAGAGGCTTGGCTCTAGTCGTCACTATATTGTACTTTTCAGTCATGTCCATAAAGAATTCCATTTCCAACATTTAAAAAGTCAGATTCTTCCGCAATTCAGTCCGTAAGACTCAGTTCACAAATTAGTTTCCACAATTCGATCCATTCAATGTTGATCACATTACGTTCATCAATAAAGAATTGAGTTAATAAAATATATGAATCTTGTATTTGAGTTGTGTTGAGTTTTTTTTTTATGTAAAAGGGATGGATTCTATTGCACCTGGGAATTCATTCAATCACCATGAAGGCATATGTTTGTTATTAAAAAAAAAAAATCTAAATGATTTACAGTCCAAACAACAATCTTTGTGCTTGCCTTGATTTCTTCCATCATATTTAGATTTAGTAACTAACAAGTTTCAATCCCTACATGTAAAAAATAGGCCGCTATTGAATGGATTTATATGATCATAAAGAAAAAAAATGTTGGTCATTGAATTTTCAGACAATTTTCCTCTCAATAAAGTAAATCTTACTGACATGAAGAATAAGTAGTTTCTATGTTGCAAAATTTCTAGATTAATTTGAATGGGTCGAGTCCATTATTAACTTGCTCACACTTCCCCACTTTGTGATTTTCCGATTCTATTTGGGCCTTTGTACATGATAGATCGATTGTTCACGTCTAGTTTTTCACCTCCTTATGTTACAATGTGTTCATGCTTATACTAAAATACTCACCCTCGGGTAATTTTACAATAAAAACTCTAATTTTCTGGGTAATGCCAAGCTTCATGTTTGGAGTAGACAAGAGCCAAGGTTTCGATATTCATTGATGATTTTAATTCCAGTTTTGGAATCTTATTACGATTTATATTTATTGGGAAAAAATATCTCTGTTTATATTGCTGAAGACAAAATATGGTTTTTTTTTTTAACTGTTTGTCATTTTGGTTTTTTTTCTCTTCTGCGCTAAATAAAATGAGTGTTGGTGTTTATTAAGTAGGCACGATTAAATGGATTGCAATTCATCCTCTTAGCACTTGTTTCTGCCTTTATTTATTGTTTTGGGAGTTATTATTGCATTTTCTTTTGTTTTTGTTTTCGTTGAACATTCTAGGCACAAAATTAATTGTGATGTATCTAACCAGTGAATGTTTGTGTTGGCTTTCCATTCGTCTTTGTTGGCAACAAGACTTCACTATAATCGAGAAAAGGAACTAGAGAAGTTAAGTAAATAGCTCGTGCAAGATAGCTTGCTCTCGAATATACAATTAAGGAAAGTTACATACTATAATTATGGAGTTTGGTATTTATAAAGTAAGTAGCAATTCAATTGATTTGCATCTCCATCCTCTTAGTACTTGTTCTACTCTTCTTGATTTTGGAGTCGTTATTGCACTTCGTTCCATGTTTTGTTTTTCCTTGAATAATGTAGTACATAAAATTAATTTTAGTTCGTAAGAACAAGTTATCTAACCAGTGAACGTGTGCTGGTTTTCCATTGTCAGTAGTGGTGGTAAAGGTACTAGAGATGTTAAGTAAATATATCGTGCCAGATAACTTGCTATTGAAAATATCATTAAGGAAAATTACATATTCTTGTAGCATTTAAAATAGTACAAGCATTATATAAATGAAAACAACTTCGTCCCAGTGAATTCTTACCAAGAGTGTGTCTTTTACTCAACTGGGCATCATTCGTTCGAAAGCTCCCAATCACCAGCACAAGCCCTGCCATTGTGCAGTCCAGAGCAACTTCTTCTGTAAGAACCAAATTGTATAAGCTGGAAATCTTGTAGACGCTGAGGAGTTCAAGACCTCTGCTTAATTCAAAAATTTAAGGGGCGAGTACACCACTGGGTCATGCGATTTCAGGCTCAAGCAGGCTTGGGTGTAGGTCAAAGGCAAGACCACCAAGTTCAATACCTTGGACTTGGCTTGATTTCTGGATGTTTCCGCTGGCCTTGGCGTCAGCGAATTCACCACCTGAAAGGCTCCATAAGAGAGCAGGGAGGAGGACGAGATGGAGGGTGGGGTAAGGATTTCGACGGGTCTGATTTTTGAAGCTTGGTTTCTGCATTGATGTCCAGTTTAAGCAATATTACATGAGGGAGCTGACATGATTCCAAACGTAACACTAGGAGCTCTGTTAGTTTAGTTATAGCTGTTGGGTTGTGTGTCCATATAGTATAGTTTTGCTGATGTAAAAATAACAATAATAATTTTTATATTGAATAAAATTATGTTTACTTTATTTATTGCATTCATTTATTATTGAGCATGCGAAATTAAAGTGCCTATGATTACTTGTGATAATAGGAGTTGGGTACTTGCATTGAGAAGTACAGTTTGACACAACTTATATTTTGATCATAAATAATTTGTTCATAATCTATGTATGAGGGTTGGCACTTTATATTGGAAGGTTGTAGTGTTGACAAATTCACCATTCAAGTTTGTGATTTGTCATTATCACAGAAATAGTTAAAGGTGACACTAGTACACTTGGAGTGTATTGAACGGATCATGTGTCGAATTTAATTCTATAGCATGACCATGCGGAGTTAAATTCCACTTAACCGTTGTGTATTTCATCTGAATCCTTTGACAAGATTATGTACATCTTTTCGCGATTTTAATTCTTTTTTGATTTATCAATGGGTGAGATCAATTTGATTGGTCAAATATCTCGATGAGTTGGGAACTTGAAAATGAGCGGAGTAAAGAACATGAATTCGTGTCGAGAACCGTCACCCTGAAAATGGGTAGAGTGACTACTTGAGTATTTCCTGTTGAACGGTTAATATCTGAGCTCAATGTTTAGCGACGGCTAAACTTCGACATCTGTGATTTGTTCACAGGATCGTTGAAGAAAATGAAACTTAAGTTAGTGAGAATAATTAGAGGGGCAAAATGGTCATTTATGCTCGTATCTAATTATTGGATCTCGAATGGGAATAAAATACATATACGATAGGTCAGATGAAAGTATTACAGATTTATTGGCTTCTATGATCTTATATATTTCAAGGGTTGAATGATTGGATAATTTTAAATTGTGAACCAATTATTTGTGGGCAATCTTTGATTGTAATTTGTTATTTCGAGTATGTAACAAGATAGGTGGATTACGACTCCATCATTGTGATTTAATTTTCTGTACAATTAGATTCAAAATTTGTGAGCCTACGGGACATAGAAATTTATGTAATTCTTGTAGTTTTTGGATCTTGTAAGTTGATTGGAAATTGAAGAAAGAAGACTTGAAGATGGAGAACAAAGAATTCAATGATTATTTATTTAAAAAAAATTTTAATTTCAGATGGATTAACCATCTATCGGCGGACAGTAAAAATGTTTGCCGGACAGACAGTTAAATGTCTGCCAATGGCAAACAACCAAAAGGCAGACAGCTATTTGTACGGGCAGACAGTTTTATCTATAAAAGAGTTTCAAAAAAATGTTTTTTTTTAAATAATTACAAGTGTAGTGGCAGAATTTTTTTTTCCTATTTTTGGAAAAGCTACTGTTGGATGCTTGGAGATTTTGGACTAAAGATTTAGATTAAATTTTGGGCGTTGGTCCAACTTTTTCTTTATTTCTCGAGTCTTTTAGGGCCACAAATAATTGTTATTTTTATCACTTTATGAATGCTTTAAATTGTTGTTTGAAATATTGTCATTCTTGATATCATGACATATAAATTTATTTATGACATCGCTCATGATATTATGAATAGGATGCATATCTTTTAACAAGAATTTTTTCTTTCATTAATTTAATTTAAATTAAATTATTCTGAGTAGAAAAATCATAATATTAAACTGTATATTAATTTAATTAATATGAACAGTTGGTAATTGTTTTCAATTAAAATTCATTATTTTAAGATATTGAGTGAGAGAGGGTGTTTATTTAAATAAAAATCCACGGTCTCCTTTGGTTAATTTATAAGCAAAGTAACGTGCTTGCTTCGTGCCGGTAATGCAACGGACTCCCTATAGGAGGGCTGCATGGTTCAAGTTGCATGATTGGATTTTTTTCCGATAAAATTGCCTAAATATAATCTAATTTGTGATCATCCTATAGATGATGAAATTATTTTGAAATGTTTAGAGATTGAAACAAAGGTTGTACACTCAAATCGAAATTATCTATGAACCTCCAATAGAGGCTCTCATCTATAATTTTGGAAACCAAATAAAACGATGCTAGACTTAATATAGGCATTTGTTGTCAAATATATTTTGTTTAAGTGGGAGGGTCTCAGCTTGATTAGTGGACACATTGATATTTCCTATAGAGAGGCATGTTGGATCACATGGATCAAGTTATCGTTACATTATTGTAGTTAGATTGATCTACATATGCATTTATACATCATATGCTAAATTATCATTTCGCTACTCAATTTTTAATATGCAATAAATTGTTATTTTTCAGCAAAATGTCTCTCAGCACTTTTTCCATTATTCTAAAACAAAGCTAACTTGTCGAGGATAATTATGTGGATTGGAAATGTAATTTGATGTTTGTGCTTATTGTCGAAAAACTTGATTTTGTGCTAAATAAGTGGATCGTTGCTGACAAAATGACTTGCTGTTACATTTCGGCATCCATGTCAAACATGTTATAGCAAAAGTTTGAAAGTCAAGAGACATCTTATGACATACTAGAAAGCCTGAAGGGTATGTTTGGACATCAAAGTAGGAGGGCTCGCTTTGAGGCCATTCATACCTTACAGAACGTCTGCATGAAACCAGGAACACCTGTGAAGGGTCGTATGTTGACTATGATCGTACACTTCAATGTGGCAGAGAATCTGGGTGCAACTATTGATCAGGAAACTCAAGTTGAAATGGTATTGAATTCTTTATATGATATATTTTCACAGTTTACTGTAGACTATCACTTGCACAAGATGAATATGCCATTAACTGAGTTGATGAATGAGTTACAAAATGTGGAAAGTGGTCTCAAGGGTAAGGGTGGCCATGCTCATGCAACAATTGCTAGCTCCTTTGGCTCCAAGCCAAAAGGCGGAATTGGAAAGAAGAGGAAGTGATCTAACAAAAAGCCCAAATCAGATGGAATTCCGAAAGGCAAGTGTTTCCACTGTGGTCACAAAGGACACTGGAAGAAAGAATGCTATGATGCACTAGCTAAAAACCTGGGTATTGGTGAGTTTTTTATTGCTGAGTCATGTTTGGTGGTTGATTCTAAAAATTCTTAGGTTGTTGACTCTAGAGCCACTAATCATAAATGCATGTCTATGCTAGTGTTTCAGGAGAGTAGAAGACTCGGTGAGGGCCAGTTTAAAATTATTGTCGGCACAAAAGCTATAGTTTCAGCAAGAGCAGTAGGAGTAGTTTACTTTTATTTCAATAGTAGTAGGCGTTTAATTCTTAAAGACTATTATTATGTCTCACGGATGAAGCAGAATTTGATTTCTGTTTCTTGTTTAATAGGACAAGGTTATTCTGTAAACTCTGCACATGATGCGCTTTATATTTTAAAGAATAAAGCTCCTATTTGTGCTAGATATTTAGTGAATGGTCTCAATATTTTAAGTTGTACCACAAATGAAATAAATGTTACTTCTGCAAACCATGAAAGAATGTCTAACCATACTAGTCATACTTATTTATGGCATCTTAGACTTGGACATATTAACCTTAACAAGATACAAAGATTGGTTAGAGATGGTCCACTTAACACACTTAAGGTCGAACCAATGCCAGTTGTGATTCTTGTTTGGAGCGTAAAATGACCAAGAGACCCTTTCTAGCAAAAGGATATAGAGCCAAAGAAGTATTAGAACTAATTCATTCTGATGTATGTGGACCCATGAATACACCTGCGAGAGGGGGTAATGAGTATTTTATCACTTTTACTGATGATTACTCTAGATTTGGATGCATCTACCTAATGACTTGAAAGTAGATGCTTTTGAAAAATTCAAAGAGTATCAGGCTGGGGTAGAGAAACATTTAGGTAAGAACATTAAGAGACTTCGATCAGATCGAGGTAGCAAATATCTCTCGAGAGAATTCAGGGACTACTTGACAGAAAATGGTATTGTTTCTCAACTGAGTACGCCAGGTACACCCCAATATAATGGCGTTTCAGAAAGAAAAAATAGGACATTGTTAGACATGGTTAGGTCAATGATGAGTTTCGCAACTCTACCTACCTCATTTTGGGGATATGAACTGGAAACAGCAGCATATGTTCTTAACTTAGTTTCTTCTAAGTCAGTTCCCAAGACTCCCCTGGAATTATGGAATGGGTTCAAGCCTAGCTTATGTCATATTCGAATTAGGGAATGTCTGGCTTATGTGCTGAAAGGGAAGGCAGAGAAATTGGAGTCTAGATCAGAGATATGCTTATTTGGGGGATACCCTAAAGGTACCAGGGGATATTATTCTTATAGCCCTCTAGATAGGAAAGTCTTTGTTAGCACAAATGCCACTTTCCTAGAGGATAAGAATATTAATGAACGTCACTCCAAAAGCAAGGTCGTGTTGGAAGAAATGAGTGGGAGCAATTCCACCACATTAATTCCTAAAACACAATCTCATGACAGACAACCCTTGGTGTCAGATATACCTAAACAATGTGTTTTGAGTGGGATAGATTAGTCATCCAATCTCAAGGATCAAGTAAACTTTGAAGGTATTGAGGAGGTAATGGAACCACCTAATTGTGATACCAACATTGATACAAACATTACAATTCCAAACGATGCCACAGTCCAGGATCCACCACCCCTTAGACAAAGTCAGAGGGTTATCAAACCACCTTCTAGGTACTTGTTAGTTGGAGAGTCCAATCAGGTGATCTTCACAACACAAGTTGATGACCCGACTTCATATAAGGAGGCCATGAATGATGTGGATGCAGATTTATGGCAACAAGCTATGAATACTGAAATGGAATCTATACATTCCAATCAGATATGGGAACTTGTTGATGCACCAGAAGAGATAAAACCCATCAGGTGCAAGTGGGTCTATAAGAGAAAGAGAGGAGCATATGGGAAAATGGAAACTTTCATAGCAAGGCTAGTGGCTAAGGGTTTTACCCAAGAGAAGGCATCGATTACGAGGAGACCTTTCGCCTATGGTTATGCTTAAGTCTATCTGGATTCTTTTATCCATCGCAACTCATTTTGATTATGAGGTGTGACGGATGGATGTCAAGATGGCATTTTTGAATGGCCATCTTGAGGAATTTATATATATGATGCAACCAGACGGATTCATAGAACCTGGTCATGAAGACAAAGTTTGCAAGCTTCAGCGGTCCATTTATGGGTTGAAGTAAGCATCAAGATCTTAGAACAAGAGATTCGACGAAGTGATTAAGACATATGATTTTGATCAGAACTTTGACCCTGTGTCTATAAGAAGATACAGGAGAAAATTGTAATTTTCCTCGTACTATATGTGGATGATATTCTACTCATTGGAAATGATGATGGAGCATTATCATCTACGAAAGCATGGTTGGCCCAACAGTTTCATATGAAGGACTTAGGAGAAGCTATCTATGTTCGAGGTATTCAGATATTAAGAGATCGAAAGAACAAACAGATAGCTCTATCCCAAGCTTCATACACTGATAAGATACTTGTCAGATTTGCCATGTAAGATTCCAAGAAATGTAATTTACCTTTCAGGCAAGGAATCCAACTCTCTAAGGATCAGTCCCCTAAGACTCCTTAAGAGGTAAAACGCACGAGTAGGATACCTTATGCATCGGCGGTTGGTAGTCTCATGCATGCTATGTTGGTTTATATGCATTGATTTTCTTCAGCAATTAGTGGCCAATGATTGTGTGAGTATTGTTGACTTATTTCTTACATTCGAGAGAAGTGGAATAGGTTCGATAAGGTGTAAATCAACATAGGGTCTGATAGGGGATAGAGATAAACCCCTATGCTTTATGTAATTCTCTAATTGTTCACAAAATCACATGCATTCTAGTATATTTGCATCACCCATAGAGATATAGGCTGGTGGTGTGCAAGAATAGGTCTAATATATATCGAGAAAATATGTTGGATAGATTTAGGAACATTGAATTGACAAATTTCCATCGGGTCATTGATTTTATGAAATTAGGGTTTTTATAGCCTCAATTGGGGATTCGTGATCCTAGTAATTTTATTTTGATTCATGTCCATAAATTAGCTTTTGAATTTGCATAATTTCATTTACTTGAGTGTTTGAGTCGTTTAATTAGAGAAATTTCGAGATTAGGGTTTCTAATTGAGAAATTAGGGGTTTTAATTGAAATTAGGGCTTTTTTGCATTTGGACCATATTTTCACTCAATTAGATTCGGTTAAGACTAGATTATATAGAATTGAACTACTCAATCTCTGTGGAACGATATTTGGACTTTTAAAAATCCACTTTATTACTTGTTACGATCTGTACACATGCGGTAATTTTAAATCGAAAGAATTATTTCGTGAATAAGTTTTTGGTTGTTCACAAAATAATTCTTTCGATTTAAAACTACCGCAAGTGCACAGATCGTAACAAGACTTACTCATCAAGCATGCATTATGCAAAAACTTGTCAAAATTAACGATGGATTGTGAATATGCAAAATAATTACATGCCGAATATTTGTTTGAAATTATGCTACTATCCCCCAAACTTATACAATACATTGTCCTCAATGTAAAATGTAAAGTTAAAATGGCAGAATTTAAAACATGGACACAACTTGGCAATAAGAGATTAACAAAACTCCCTTGATCAATTCGGTGGCTGTGGTGTGAAGCTGGGACCCGCAGCATCATCTTCAGGAGGAGATGGGAGGTGAGATAGGAGTTGTCTCTGCAACTCGAATTACTGTGCTTGCTCGGCCTGAATGGCTTGAAGACTACTTTCCATACTTCCCAAACGATCCCAAGTTTCGTTCACATGCCACTGTATGCCATCCATTCTCCCAGCATACAGGTTGAACCTACCATTCATAGTCTGTACTTCCCTACTTGCAGCTGTGGCTTCATTCATAGCGCCTTTTGTGTAGTCTCGGGAGGAGTAGAGGTCTCTCTGCACTTTTTCAACAGTGGTGGTCATCGTCTCGAACCTATGCTGGAGATTTTGTATATCCTTGCTAGTTCCAGTGGCGGTGGAAAATATTTGTCGAAGTAGCTACGAATCCATTTCAGCTGGTTGTGGCGGGGCTTGTGGTAGGTGTATATCTTCAGCTGCTTGTCCTTCTTCCTACGTATTATGTCTTTGCTGCTCAAGTCAGTCTTGTTCTCTCTTCCTCACCCTAGCTCGTTCCTGAGCTTTATCAATGGGCTTAATTTCTCAGTCATTTTCCCTGCCTCAACTGTAACACCGGCGGTGAGACATATCTCGCTAATCAGACTAGGGAAGATCATCGAAGACAGCCTATCTCCCCAGGTCCCCAAATTCTGTACCTAGTCATAGATAAGAGTAGCCAAATCAACTTTGCATCCCCAGACTAAATGATATATGAACCCAGGAGTTTGATCCATGAATGTTGTCTGATGCGATGTGGGTTCGATATTATGGCACATGAAGACCCAGAGGATGGCTATGGAGGGAGAAAGCTCAATTTGATGCCACTCTGCTGTGGGTAGGGGCCAAGCATTTTCTCTTCCCAAGAGAACCTCCGCCACTTCATTCCAATTGAATTGAGTGGGAATCGGGACCACATTGTCCAAATTAAGATTGTAGAAGTCATGAATGACGACTGGGGAGAACATTGCTTACTTACCTCGCACCCACGTCTGGTGTAAGTGTTCAGAATCCGGAGTCTCAGTTTCACTATTGAAGTTTGCATAAAATTAAAGGACTATACTTTCATAAATCGGGTGTGACTTTTCTACAATCTTATCCCATCCACAGATTTGTCAACTCAAAACCACGGAAGTCCTCTAACCGGACCTATCTCTCTGGTATCATGCCCCAATGGCGTATTATGTTCTCGTATCGAGCTAATGTTTCTGCATCTCTGAATCTTCGTACACCTCCTATTAGCTCTCTGGTGCAGGATGTACTAGAGGAGGAACCAACTTTTTCTTTTCCCTTTGATGTTCTCTTCGGCGGCATCCTACAAAATTAAGGAACAAAGTGTATCAAGTTCTTGAAATAAGAAAACGATAAAGAATATCATTGACATGCAAGAATCCCCCAAACTTTCTTCAAAATGTGTGCAATATTCAATCTATGGAAGTCAATGTAACATCAATATTGCATTAATGAGAAAAACTCAAAACTATGGCTCTAACATGCACTTTTTGAAAATTCGACCTATGACTAAGAGACCATCTTCAGCCTCGAGCATCACCGAGAAATATTGAAATTTCCCCAGACTAGGTCCGGACATATGAAAGTACTCATTGTGGTCTAGCATATATCCAAATTTCACTACAATCAGAGGTCGTTTGGTTAGGAAATTACGTGGACGAAGTTTGTGACGTGAGTTGACATGGCTTAGCAATTATGTGTTTATGTGCACAAATATGTGAGGCGAATGTTTTCTAATGAAATTCCATGAGATTTCTCGTCTGTTACGCCTCACAATAACAATGTAAATCATCACACAAATGAAAAGTCCAAAATTTCAAATCATATGTCTCATTGACATTTAATCAAACACGTTGTGTGCATTGGGAATTCCTTACAATTTGTTATTGATCTACACTTAGAGCTAAACCACAAATCACAACTCAATCACATTTCAACACTCAACCAATTCGAAAAATTCATAAAATCAAAGAAATACTTCAATCTTTGCATAGAAAGTTAAATTTCTTACCTTGAGAGCTTTTGTGAGATGAAAGTGGAGAGTTATGCTTCAATATTCTTGATATCAATGCCAATGAAGAGAATAATGTGGTGCTTGGATGAAGAGTGGATGTGTGGGTGATTGATTGTGCTCGTGTGAAGGTAGATTGGGGGGAAATATGAGAGTGTTCGTGTGCAAGTGGAATTGGGGAGGGGAGAGGTGGGGTGTTTTTTTGCAAGTGACGGTTTAAAACCCATCACGTATACACCATGCGGCCATGGTGTAGTTGAGGTCCACCAATTTTGTTTCGGTAGGGGTCCATGCGGCCGCATGGACAAAGCCAATTTTTCTTTTTTTTTTTCTTTTTTTTTTTTTATAACTAAAGAAAACGTACAATTATAACCCCAAACACAACTTGAAATTTAAAAATCCCCCGAAATTGGTTTTCAATTTCAAAATTGACTCTACTCGCCATATTCCGAAAAATATTTATTATTATTTTTTTTTACTTGAAAGGGAATATGCTTATCGAAAACTTGGCACTAAAACCTATTCTTTACAAAAATTTTTGAAAAGCATCTCGAAAAATAAAATAAAACGAACGACTTTGAACCACGAAATGCATTACTTCACACTCAAACACCCAAAACACTTTATTTAGCCCCGACTCATGCAACTATAAGCGTGTAGTGCCTAGACTATCATGCGTGAATGATCGATGACCTAGTAAAGCATATGAAATTTAAATAGATTCCTAAACTAATGTAATAAAATAAATTGAAGGATACAGTGCGTTGCCTCCCACCCAGCGCTAGTTTATAGTTGATAGCTCGACTTTTCTGTGTCTTCTTCACGTTGGGTTGCTGAGTTGCACAGTGGACTTCTGCTTAGGAAAATTACAGTCCCAATAATATTTTAGTCTTTGCCCATTGATGATGAAAGAACCTTTTGTCTCGTGACTCACTTCAATAGCAACTTATTGCATCACCTTAGTTATGGTATAGGGACCCAACCACCTTGTTCTTAGCTTTCCTAGGAAGAGTTTGAGTCTAGAATTGTACAATAACACTTTCTGGCCAACTTCAAACTTTCGTCTCTGAATGTGTGAATCATGCCATCTCTTGGTGCGCTCCTTGATCAACTTTGAGTTCTCGTAAGCTTCCATTTTCATCTCATCCAATTCATTAAGTTGCAGCAGTCGTTTTTCACCAGCAGCCTTGAGATCCATATTCAACTGTTTCATGGCCCAATATGCTCGGTGTTCCAACTCCAATGGTAGATGACACGCTTTCCCAAAAACCAGGCGGTATGGAGACATTCTTATTGGTGTCTTAAACGCTGTTCTGTAAGCCCACAGTGCATCGTCCAACTTCTTAGACCAATCTTTTCGGGATGAGTTCACTGTAACTTCCAGTATTCTCTTTAACTGCCTGTTCGAAACTTCAACTTGCCCATTTGTTTGTGGATGATATGGAGTTGCTACTTTATGTTTCACCCGATATTTGTTCAACAGCTGCTCTAATTGACGATTTATGAAGTGTTTGCCTCCATCACTTATTATCACCCTCGGTGTACCATATCTTGTAAATATGTACTTCTTCAAGAACTCTATTACCACTTTTACATCGTTGGTAGGCAATGCAATAGCTTCCACCCACTTAGAGATATAGTCAACGGGCACCAAGATATATTGATTTGAGTACGATGGGGGAAAAGGTCCCATGAAGTCTATTCCCAATACATCAAATATTTCAACCTTCAAGATGTAGTTTAGTGGCATCTCATTTCTTCTTGAGATATTTCCGGTTCGTTGGCATCTATCGCATCTCTTCACATACTCGAATGTGTCTCTGAATAAAGTAGGCCAATAGAATCCCGACTTTAGTATCTTTGCAGCAGTCTTTGAAGCTCCAAAATGCCCAGCATATGCAGAAGAGTGACAATGTTCTAGAATCTTCGGTACTTCATCTTCAGGAATGCATCTCCTGATTATCTGATCTGCGCCTCTTCTGTAGAGAATGGGATCCTCCCAAAAGTAATACTTCAGCTCTGCGAAGAACTTCTTTCTTTGATGGCTAGAATACTCTGGAGGAGGGATGGACTTAGCAAGGTAGTTAACAATATTAGCGTACCATGGGACTATTTCTACTCCAAAAATTTGCTCATCTGGAAAGATTTCATTGATGTCAACTGACATCTCAGGTTCATCTCGTTCCAATCTTGATAGGTGGTCGGCTACTATATTTTCACTGTCCTTCTTATCCTTGATCTCAATATCGAACTCTTGCAACAACAATATCCAGCGGATCAATCTCGGCTTAGCATCCTTCTTTGTCATAAGGTACTTCAGAGCGGCATGATCTGTGTAGATGATGACCTTAGACCTAACAAAATACGATCTGAACTTGTCGAATGCTTAAACCACAGCTAGCAATTCCTTCTCGGTTGTCGCATAGTTGATTTGGGCGTCGTTCAAAGTTCTACTTGCATAGTATATCACATGAAAGATGTTATTCTTTCTTTGTCCCAATACCGCACCAACTGCATGATCTCTCGCGTCGCACGTTAGCTCAAAGGGTAAATCCCAATTAGGTGACGCAATCACAGGCCCTGTTGTTAGTTTTTGCTTTAAAGTATTGAACGCTATCAAACATTCCTCATTAAACTCAAAAGATACCTCTTTCATTAGCAAGTTGCACAGAGGCTTGGTGAATTTGGAGAAGTCCTTTATAAACCTCCTGTAAAACCTTGCATGCCCAAGGAAGCTTCGAACTCCTTTTACTGATGTAGGTGGTGCTAATTTCTCAATAACCTGAATTTTTACCTTATCCACCTCTATCCCCTTTGCCGATACTCTATGTCCCAAGACTATTCCCTCTTGAACCATGAAATGACATTTCTCCCAGTTCAATACTAAGTTCGTTTCTCTACATCTTTGCGAAACCAAATTTAAGTGATCCAAACACTCATCAAATGAGGTCTCAAAGACCGAGAAGTCATCCATAAAGATTTCAATGAATTTCTCCACCATATCTGAGAAAATTGCCATCATGCATCGCTGAAATGTGGCAGGAGCGTTGCAAAGTCCAAATGACATTCTTCGGTATGCAAAGGTACCATAGGGGCATGTGAAGGTGGTCTTCTCCTGATCATCCAATGCACTGGTATCTGATAATAACCTGAATACCCATCCAGAAAACAATAGTGGGAATGGCCTGCCAATCTCTCCAACATCTGATCTATAAACGGAAGAGGGAAGTGATCTTTCCTTGTAGCGGTATTTAGTTTGCGGTAATCAATGCAAACTCTCCACCCTATTACCGTCCTTGTCGAAATCAACTCATTCTTTTCATTCTGAACCACTGTAATTCCTCCTTTCTTGAGCATAACTTGCACTGGACTAGTCCATTTACTATCTGATATCGGGTAAATTATTCCAGCATCCAGAAGTTTGATCACCTCAGCTCTTACTACCTCCTTCATGTTTGAGTTTAGCCTCATTTGACTTTCAACTGTTGGTCGAAAATTCTCCTCCATGAGAATTTTATGCATACATAAGGAAGGGCTGATCCTTTGATATCTGTGATGGTCCACCCAATTGCTTGCTTGTTATCTCGAAGCACCCTAAGCAGTTTTTCCCCCTCCACTTCACTAACCATGTTTGAAATTATCACTAGAAGTGTATTAGACCCCCCCAAATATGCATATCTTAAGTGTGGGGGCAGCTGCTTAAGTTCCAACTTTGGTGGCTTCAGAATAGATGGCTGTGATTTCTCAGACCCTGTCCCAAGCTCCTCAAAGTATCGTTTCCGCGTGTAAGGTGGGTTTGTTCCAAAAATTTTGCACACATTTCTATGTTCACAGAATCAAATTTTGTAGATTGAGAATGTGCAATGCAAGCTTCCAATGCATCTGATGGATTTTGAAGTGTAAACGACACTTCAATCATTTTATCGATCATGTCAACCCTGAAACAGCTGTCAATCTCTATTGGTAGTTTCATAGCCTTGAAGACATTGAATGAAACTTGTTCGTCTCCCAATCTCAGTATCAATTGCCCATTCTGAACGTCGATCAAAGCTCTGCCTGTGGCCAACAATGGTCTGCCCAATATTAAAGGAACATCTTTATCTTCTTCCATATCCAGGATTAGAAAATCTGTTGGGAATATGAACTTGTCCACTTTAACCAATACGTCCACAATTATTCCTCGTGGATGTGTCAATGATCTGTCAGCCAGCTGTAAGGTCACCGTGGTAGCTTTAGCTTCTCCCAATCCTAATTTCCTGAAAATAGACAATGGCATTAAATTAATACTTGCACCAAGATCACATAAAAGCTTTATCAAAATAAACTTCACCAATGGTACAAGGGATAGTGAAACTCCCTGGATCTTTCAATTTTGGAGGGAGCTTTCTCTAAATCCTGGCACTGCACTCCTCTGTTAGCATAACTGTCTCGTGATCTCCTAGCTTCCTTTTGTTTGATAGGATGTCTTTCAGGAATTTTGCATAGCTAGGCATTTGAACCAGTGCTTCAGCGAATGGAATGTTGATATGGAGCTTCTTGAAGACTTTGAGAAACTTCTTGTATTGATGTTCCATCTTTTGTTTCTTCAGCCTCTATGGAAACGGTATGGGCGGCTCATATGGGTTCACAGTTATAGTCTCTTTATCCCTTAAGTTTTCTTTATTTTCTCTCGGTGTTGGCTCTTTTGTCTGCTCTTCTTGCTCCAAAATATCTTCGACTTCAGGAGACATCTCTTCTCTATTTGCCTCGGGATTATTCACTTATCTCTCAAGTAATTCCACTCCACTTCTCGTTGTTATAGCCTTTGCATGCTCTTTCGGATTGACTTCTGTGTTACTTGGCAAGCTGCCTGGTGCTCTACCTTTTAATGCAACTACCATCTATCCCATCTGAGTTTTCAAATTCTTGATGGCTGCATTCTGGTCCTAAAGAGTGGCTTCTGTCTTCTTCATGAATTGGTTGTTCGCCTCCATATATTGGTTGGTCTGTTCCAAGAATTTTTCGAACATTTCTTCCAATTGAGGCTTCTTCTCTTACTGTTGATATTGCCCCTGTGGCCTATTCTGATTTTGGTTGCTCAAAGAAAAGTTGGGATGCTTTTTCCAGCTTGGGTTGAAGGTCTTTCCATACGTGTTATTCTGCCGGCATTGTCCCCATTGAGCAAAATCTGCTTGCTCTTTTCCTTGTGCCAAAATTGGACATTCTGCTGTTACATGCTCAGCTCCACATTCCTCACAATTTGCCTTCTTTGTCTGCGCTGCGCTAGCTGACTGGGTAATGTTTTCCACCTTGTGAAATAAGGAATCAATCTTAGGGGATAACGCTGAATATACATCCACTTCATAAACTCCTGGTGTCTTCTTTGGTACTGCTCGTTCCATTGTCCACATTGCTGAGGTCATAGCCATTGTCTCATATAACTTCAATGCTTCGTTAATTGTTTTCGTGGACAATGACCCATTAGCTGAAGAGTCGACCATGCTCTTGAAAGCTGGAAGTAGCTCCACATAGAAATATTGGACCTGAAGTCCCTTGCTAATCCCGTGGTGTGGCACTTCCTTAGTAGATTTTTGAATCTATTCCAATCCTCATCGAAATTCTCAGATTCACCTTGCCTGAAGATAGATATGTCGTGCTTTAGCTTTGCTATCTTAGCCGGTGGGAAGAACTTAGTACAGAACTTCTGAGCTAGGTTATTCCAGGTAGTAATGCTGGCTATCGGCTGAGAATCAAGCCATTCAATCGCCTTGTCCCGCAAAGTATGTGGAAACAGTCTTAATCTTATGGCATCATCAGAGATTCCTTGCTCCTTCCTTCTCGCCACTGGCCGCCTTAACCGGTCAAACAAAACACACCACACCATGACCAGTTTCAACAGTACCTTCAACCCATTTACTAATATTTTTCCTTCCTCCTCCAACAACATCAATTCTCAATTTCTCAACAAGAAAATTATGTAAACATAGAACAATTGGAAACTCAGCATATTATATCACACACAAAATCAATTCACATAATTATATGAAATTAACAAGCAGTTGGAGAAACGGCGATTTGGGGCCGGAATCGGATCCCGAGCTTCCTACTGTGTTCCGCTATGTCGACGGTAAGGATGAAGGTTGATGGGTCAGTTTCTATGGAAAAATAGAGTAAAATCCTTTTGAAAAGCTGTCAACTATCATTTAGAATTGCTTCAATTGGTTTACCGTATTGGAGAAAAACTCACTATGTTTGGAAAAATTTGCACGTTTAAACCAACAAATTTTCACAGCAATAAGAAAATACCCATCCATAGAACAATTATATATACCAGCAATACATGCGGTCGGTTTTAGATCTTGCCATAGCCAAAATCAAATCTAAAATCCATTAGAGTAGTAGGAAGTTAGATTTTTTTTATTTTATATTTTTTTTTTGGCTGCAATAGGGTGTTTTCACAACTTGGGTTTTGGATTTATTTTCATAGTTTATACAATGAATGTATAATATACATATATGCACACGTGAAAACATTAATGCCCCCTTTTTTCTTCTTTTTCATTTTTTTGTTTTTTTTTGTTTCAAAACTTTGAAAATTTAACAATTCCAAGACTCGAATTGATGGGTAGCGTAAACTTTAGAATTATTCAATTAGAGAAAGATTATTGTTTTAATGACGGATTCTGGTCTTAGCATGGTGGCTCTAATACTAATTGTTGAATATAATTGTAATCATGCTAAGAATTAAGAATCACAAAATCATAAATTGATAATCGAATTCATACATGCGGGAGCCATCGATGATATAAATAGTAGCATACAGATCTCCCCCTTCTTGCTCCTCACAAAAGTGTTGGCCCTTAAAGGGGCAAGCCAATAAAATCATATGGAGAGGATATGTGACCTAGCCTTTATATTGGAATTTATTTAGTCGTCCAATTATCGACTTAAACCCTAATTAGGGTTTATGCATAATTTCGACCCACATACTCGAAATTATCACATTATATCAAATAAAGTCTGTAAGGTGTAAAATGGCCCAAAATGATCACTTAACATAATTGGCCAATCATAATGTCATTTTGAGCCATATATCTAACCCGTAAAATTTACAATGGAATCTGAAGCCCATATTTGGAATTATTCCAACATGTTATACTCCAAAATATTAAGCTCCCGTTTGAGCCATATTATTATAAAAATGAGAATAAAAAATATAGCTGCTATGGGTCCCACACAAGAGATAAAAAGTCAAATATGGTGATTTGATGTGATGTATAATGGTCACATTTTTTATTTTAATGAAGAAATAATGAGGGCTCAAACATGGCCTAAATATCAGATTTAAAAGGTTCAATCATCAAAATGGTCAAATAAAAACCGCTAGATATGGATAAAGCTGGACACAGATGACTCCTCAAAGGGTAACTCAGGTCCGAACGGAAAAGAAGGCGACATGGAATGAAGGGGATGATGGATTGCAGGATTCCCCATCCACATTCATCTTAATGAAAAAAGAAATTTAAAAAACCAATAAATTTAAAATTTCATTTTTGGTAGTCAAGGGGTCAAGAAAATGTAAGTCACTATTCTTAAACAACTTGGATTTTGACCTTTTTTGTGACTATTGCGGATATGGAAATAATCATCAAAATCGGATTCAATTGTCAACTGCCCACATCGAAAATAAGATTGACTAACAATTCCAAATGAATTGGAGTTATGTCTCTTTTCCATTTTCATTCTGGACTTCTTATAACTTTTATTGTCCAAGGGTAAAAATGCATTAAAAAATAGGGTCTTGCCAGCAAAAATATGTATTCTAAAACTGCAAAAGTTAGACAGCGAAATACTTGGACTCCAACACGCAACCTTGTGATGTGGAGGTAAATTACTGCCATTCTGCCACGGATCGACAGTTAAATTATGACCGTGTTTTATGTGATATGAGTGAAAGGCATAATTAATTTCAAGGTACTACAACATATAACCATCTGTAGCCGGGTCCCTAGTGTTCCCTTAATTTATGTTTAGCGTTTTTTAATTATTTTAATTTATAACTAACCATTAAATGAGGTTAGGTTAAAGTCGATCTCGATCTACTACTTTTACATATTTTAAAGTTTTTTTTAAAATGAAATTAATTCTTTTTCAAGCTGAGGCGACTTGATAAATACATAATTGACAATACCATCCTCTTAGAAATGAAATATCTAATTTAAATTAAGAAGAGATTATACATATTTTCAGCTACGTCATTCCACCTATTTTACATTGTTTTGCCCTCACCTTGATCAAATGTGTGCCTTCTTTCAAAAGATATAAATTATTTATATACATTATTGGATTATTCCCAGTTTCTATTTGGTACAAAATTTAAATCTAACCATCGAAATTGATTGTAACGATATTGGACAGGGACATGTTTTGGGATTATAACATAAATGTTCAGGTAATAATGATAATAAACAATCATGCTTTTGAAAAAAAAATAAAAAAATTACATAATCCACCCATTTTGGCTAAATTTTCTTTCCTTTTCTTCATTTGTTTTGATAATACGTATGGTTGTGGTGTGGAAATGGGTTTCTGAATCAGGGAAAATAAATAAATAATGCTATTTTGCAGCACTCACACTTAATGTACGTTGTAGTAGAATCATTGAGTTATTGTTCAATAAATAAAAATGCACCATAATTTTATTGAACAACATAACAATTACTCTACTGTCACATTAACCAGTGCTAATTAAGCACTACCGACTGAAGTTGGATAACATTACTCAAAATAAATGGATCTTTTTCTGATTTGAAGATTACGATACAGTTGAAATATGGAATAGTTTTGCGATGTAGAACCTATATTCTAATATGGTTAATTTATAGCTTTTATTGGGTCGATGTTTTCTAATAGATTGTGATCGTTATTGTTATATTGAAATGGTATTAATACTTCGATTCTTGATTTATGGCAACTTCCACTTGGATGTCGCTTTATAATTGTCTGGCAATTGGTGTTCTTAATGACGTCTTGTAGTCCTGTGGACATGTTTGTTTCCTCCTAATCATCAGACCGAGATATCAAGTACTCACAAACTTAAGTTTCACTAGTGCTTGAGAAAAGACGAAGAAAACAAACTTAGAAACAGTAAAGCATAAAATAACTCGTCAACTACACCATACTTTGATTGCCAAAGAATAATTAGGAATTTAATTACACATTTTATAAAATTGTTCAAGTTTTTCATAATGAAAATTGGGGAATTATCAAAAATGTCAATTTTTTTAAAAAAAAATGCACCAAAAATTTGCATGTGCATCTAATTTTATCAAAAATGTCACTTTTTCAACTAGAAATGTCCAACTTACCTTTCATTTCCCCTTTTTATGAGCATTTAATGCTAGCTTTCCAATTTAATTAATGATATGATTTGATTAGTTAAATTTATATATTATAATCATGGATATTTAAATAAAAAATAAAAAAAAAAAAAAAAAAAAAAAAATCCCTATTTTAACATCAACTAAATCTCTTCTCCAATCAAACCCTCACTTCATCCTTCTTCTTCATTCCTTGATCAAGAAGGCACGATTAATAGATTTATCAACCATTTTCAGAGGTTAGTTATTACGAATTGTTTATATTTTTATTGAATAACTTTTTCTTTTTTAAATGTTAAAAACAACATGACCATCAAAGTGAAGAATAGTTTTGAAACTCTTATTAATCATGATGCTCTTGATTTGTGAAATATTTTTGAAGGGAGAAGATACAAAAAAGAAATTCCAAAAATATTTGGGCAAATGCCAAGTAAAACATTCCATATTTAATGAAGCATTCAGTCATTTATTGCTGGATAGATGCTGTGATGATGTAGTTGTTGCAGTTGAGAACTCATTATAACCATTAATGTTTCGAACAAGGTACCAAACACGTCTGAAACTTCTAGACAGTTCCACCATCGGGTTAGACATTTTAACTGTCGAAATTGACAGTTGAATACTGTTGACGCTCTTCATTTCACCTTATGTTTTTGCATGGGTCTAAATATTCAAAAGTGTCAATTTCATGCTATTACATATCGATAAATTCATTGTACAGAATTCTTATTGATCTAATCCCAATGTTTCAGGTATGGAAAATCATTTCAGATTCATCGTGTCATATAGAGGAAAGTTCATTCACGTGGATGACGAATGAAAGTGGACAGGGGACAAAATCACTTCCATTTTAGTGCCGAGAAGTATTACCCTAACCGGACTTCTGTTACTGTTGAATGACAAACTTGGTGTTATTAATCCGCACACCAAAATTGAAATGAATTTTAGAGTCCCGAACTTCAATTTACCACCAGCCGAAATACGTGAAGATGATAACCTAATTTGGTACAAATCTATTCATACGAAAACTGTCTTTTGCATTACTATTTTGGAAACTGATTTGCTGAGTGTTGACATGGCGAGGGATACAAATTTGCATGACCCTTCATTCGAAGTAGCAGATGTTCCTCATAACGTACAACACGATGACATCCGTCATGAGCCTAGTTCCCCAAATAATAATGTAGCCGATAGTCCAATTGAATACATTGAGGCTCCACCATTAGATGAGATGTTGGACGACCCGTTACATGGTACAAATGGTGCTAATATTGCAGACATTGACGAAAGAATGTCATCACATTCCCAAAGTTTGGATACATACCAATGGATTACAAGTGTAAATATATCCGATCCTATTGAACGGCAGATATTCTTAAGCAAGAAAGAGCTGTACTTGAAAATTTGTGTGCTTACTTTGTAGGACAAGTTCCTTTTTAAGGTCAACAGGTCAAACCTTAAAATGTGAATTGTCGCATGTGCGGACGATAATTGCAATTGGATGTTACATACTTCGAGTGTGAAGCAGTCTGCAACATTCATGATCCATAAAGTCAACAACGTGCACACATGTTTCGTAGATTTCCATCGTAATGCACATCAACATGCCACTACTTTTGTAATTGCCGAGCATATTTTGGGAAAATTGGATAATCCATACCGATCGTACAATCCTACCGCTATTGGGGCAAGGTGGCTACTTTACGTATAATACACGGTATACCGAGGGATAGTATCCAAAAACTTTCGTCATATTGTCACGTCCTAGGAGAGAGTAACCCGAGGACAGTAACCCATATTGAAGTTGATTCCCGTAATAGGTTTCATTACTTCTTCCTGGCTTTTGGTGCAAGTATTCGTGGTTACATGCACTACTTGAGGCCCATTATTTGTGTTGACGTTAGTCAATTGAAAGGTCCATAAAAAGGTACACTTCTGCTGGCAACCGGTCAAGATGCCAACAAACAGATTTATCCCCTAGCATGGGGATCGTCGATGTCCAAACAAATAGATCGTGGATGTGGTTTCTGTCAAACTTGAAAGAGCTTATAGGTGACTCGGATGAATTGGTTTTTGTTTCCGATAGGAAAAGCAGTATTTCTAATGCCATTACTCACGTATTTCCTCTATCTCACCATGGGTACTGTATTTAGCATTTAGAGAAGAACTTAATCGAATGATACAACAATGCAAGTGCAATATTTCTATTTAAATGAGCTGCAAGAACTTCTCGGGGTCAAAGAGTTCGAAAGACTTATGGGACAGATCCATAAGATTAGTGAAAGAGCGTATGGGTACTTGGAGCAAGCTGATTTTTCATTTTGGTCACGAGCACTATTCTTTGGGCAACATTATAACATATTGACAAACAACAACGCAGAATCTTTGAACTCAATGTTGAGACATGCACATTCATTGTCGATCACATGCTTGGTCGAACACATTCAGCAAACTATGCAAAAGTGGTTCTATGAACGTCAAACCAATGCAACCATATGTAGTGCCGTGTTGTCATCGAGGATGGAAAGTGAGTTACAGACAAAGTTTGAAGCAGGTGCAAGGCTTCGAGCTCAAGGCCTGATAGACAACTTAACATAAGTTGGACTATTCAATGACATGGACATCGTGGACTTTTTTGATAACACGAGTACTTGTCGTGAGTTTTAGCTTAATTGTATGCCATGCATTCATGCAAGTCGTGTTGCTTGCTTGCGAGGTAAGTCATTGTAGGATTTATGCTCACCGTATTATACATCGAAATACTGGAGGGGTGCCTACAGCGAAGCAATCGATCCTGTTATGCGTGAAGTGGACTGGATTGTCCCGAACGAAATTACAGGCACTCCTATTCTGCCGCCAAGTGTACGTCGTCCTCTAGGTAGATCACTCACACGATGTCATCGATCTAGATACGAGTCCACCACACGACTGAGGAAATGCACTCGTTGTGGTAGAGCCGATCATAATCGAAGCACATGTTCGAACCTCTTTCTAACACGGCCCGTTCAAATAGGCTCTTCTCCATGACTGGTTGAAATTGTATTTTTATTTTTTACCGATGTTGTTTGTACTAAACCAATACAGTTATTATAATTTTGTTATCAATTTTACCCATGTGTCACATCATAATTCCATGTTCTTGCATGTATCTACCATTCTCTATACAGAAATGAACTTACATTGGCCAACTTCTGATAATTGAGAAGTTTTTCATAATTACGGTTAAACTGTCGATCTGGACAGATGTCTCATACATTCTCGACAGTCGGCGAAAACGTGCACTGTATTCAATATCAGCTTCACGTATATGGTGAACTGTACATTTCGTTCATACGATCAAATAAAATCACAAATCTTACAGGACACAACATCTTTAAAAGCGTACAACTCACCATCCAACTCTACAGTCGAGCTAAATACTTGATGGTAGTAAGCAACATCTAAGGTCCATCGACTGTCCACGTAAAAACTATTTTTTCAATCCCAGCCAAACAAATTATAAATTATGACATTTTAAATAGTTGACTGAATTGAGAGCATGATGCACCCCATTTTTTAACATCCACTCAACGTATGGTGTGCGCATACCCATTATCGCCTTGCAATATATCTTTGAAACTATACAATTTGGCCTCCCACTCTACAAACCTTCCAATTTTTGGTCCATTCGAAAATGCTTTTTTCAACTCCCACGAAACATATTATAATTCGCAACATTGTCAATACTCGGCACGATTGAGTACAATTGAGCGCATGATAAACACAATTTCATAACATCGGCTCCACGTACTACAAAATAGGGGTCCATTTACATAATACTACATTGAAGTCATCCCCGACAGATTGTGTCTACCATTCTCGACAGTTGGACCCCAAAATATATCATCCGTGGCATCTTACGAGCATGGTCATCCAACTTTTACAATTTGTGTTCACCGAATAGAATAAGTACAAAATACAAGACTATACATCACTTAGTTACTACGAAATATGGGTCTCACTTCATTCGTCCTCCACAATTGAACCTTGTCCTCCGCTTCTTCACTTGACTCGTCCGACGAGATGATAATTACCTCATTGTGTGGGACATACGCCAGCTAATCGTCGTCGTCGCTGCTCCTCCTCATATCTAGTGTCAACCTCAAAACCCTCATTGAGCACAGCGTTGGGTGATTGCGCACCCTCTGCTGCTACATCTTCCAAGTTGGGAAATGAAATAAGGAAAATGGCTCTCCTACCAATACGAGGGTTAGCTTCTTCATTGTCTGACGAAATGTAGATTGAAAATAACGGAGATGAACCGAAAACTAGTAATGGCTCGTTGATGTTGAACGGTTCGGTGCTCCCTGTAGACGAACTCATTATGTCGATTTAGTAAAGTATTGATGAAACGAATAGTGTGTGAGAACTTTTAATTCTCAGAATGGTATTCAATTAGGTTGTTTCTAAGGGACAATGAACTCATATCCTGTATTTATAAGCAAGACGAATGGGAGAAGCAATTATGTTCATCATCTACCCAACCACCATGTCCAATCTCCTTGTCAATGTGAAAAACAATTAGCGTGATTGTTCAATAAATTAAGTATACCTTTATCCCCATTTTCTCAAAATTATCAGGATTTTAAAGGCTCATAAATCATGTGTACTATTAAGCAATGAGGATGTCCTGCATCTAAAATATTATCAAACTAGTTTCTAGTTACTTGTACCATGGTCAAAAGGCTACAGGGTCTTACCCATATGGCTCATGATCTTAACGTACATGTTCGACGACGCATGAAAAACAATAACATAGACATGAACTCATTTTCTAACTCGAAGTTTGTGGTTTTCATGGTTTTGACAGTTTTAATGGCTCATCGTCTGAATTTTAACTAATATTATGAATGCACTTGCACGTGATAATCAATACAATAAATTACTACCGCTGCGGATATATGTCATCCTAGTGCGAGCCAAGGGGCTTCATTGCAACACAAATACTTCTCGGTTTAAACATTTCAAATATAGGTAGTACACGTCCAGTTCAAACAAATATCACATCAACTTTTTGAACTAGGCGAAAATTTTACACCCTAAAGAAAAATATAAAATTCCATGCTTTGTCACTTTGCACTGCATCTCATTTACGTGCACCAAATATGACGTTTGGCTTATCGTCCTTCATCTAAATGAGCTCCCATCTCTGCAACCTACGTTCAAATAAATGCCTTCAATTATAAATATGCCAATGGTTATGGGAAAAGGCACATTATCGTTTTGAAGTGCCTCATGTGACACACTTGGGCCCGAATATGTTAATGGCATATGACCATGTATGTGAATGGCATATGATCCTAAGCTTAGACGAAAGTTTGATTGCAATAATGTGCCATAAATTACGAACATGAAGAATCGTATAATTCAATTGCATGTGATCCCAAGCATTTGGCAAATTTAGATTGCAAACATCTTCATGTATTACAAATACAAAAAATCATATCTTTCAATTGCATTTGATCCTAAGCTTACACTGAATCTTTACTGCTGCTCTCTTATAATTTCTAGAGATTAGGAACAGATAAAATATTTCTTTGAATAATCTTTTGGTTGCATTATATTTCCTACTCTATCCCTTTAAGGTAGACAATTTTTTGTTCACCTTTCTTCCCATAAATTCTCCGATAGAAGATAGATAAAATCAACGCAAAGTCCAGATGACAAATGCTAGGATATGGGTATGTTCCTATATAGATTATTTTATATCAATTATCAAAATGTTTGTATTCTTTAATAGGAAAAATCTAAGTTTCTTCCACAAATGGTAGGATTATCTCTCAGTCATGTGCTCTCCTCTCCTCTTGTCCAAAATCCTAGCTTTTCCACTTTCATGGATGATTGCTAGGTAGTGATGACGATATATAACTAATCATTATCAGGTTTTAATATAAGGACCTATATAGATTTTATAGAAAGAGTTTTTTTACCCCTTCTGATCATGAAGATAAAGGAATAGGATCGGTCAGGATTTTTATGAACTCAGAACTTCACTAGCCAACTAAGCACTCATACATTCAAATTATTTTTCTCCACATGCTTTAAGAACTGGAAAAGGTCTGTGATGTTGAAGCATCTCATTCAAGAAGGTATATGTAAAATCTTTTAGTCAATACCACGCACTACTCTTTGTACTGGACAATATTTGAGGTATCAAATAATACTTAGATCATGATTAAGTAGTTAACATCCATACCTCATGAATTGAAGTCAAATCCATTCCATGTTGCTTCAATGGATCATCATACTTGTGAATTCTTTTCCCCCATAAAGTAATCATTATCATGATAGAAACGTAGAAGCCAGCAATGCAAGCAAGTTCAACAATTTTGAAAGGGTTGCGTGTTGCCCAGCTTGACCATAGAAGAAGCACCATGAAGACAAAGTCAAGGATCCTACAGATAATAACAGGATGAAGAAAAGAACTTAATTTCCTATTAGGGAACCAACTCTTGTAAAATAAAAAATATAGACAAAAGAGATTAACTACATTATCTATAGCATTAGCTGTCATTATGAGCTAATTCTGTAGTCATGAAAGCAATGTGTGTAAGTAGATCACCAGACGCACTTACTATTTTGGTCTTCTTACATGGGCTAGCGTAACAGTTCGGTAATCATAGGTTTTCAATTAAACAAGTACAATTTTACCAGAGATATATGCAACTATGGATAGTAAGAAAAATTGCCACCAATCAACCCTTAAAAATAAAAATCAATTGTAAAGAAAAGCTTTCCTCAATTGTCTAATCAAACTTCTGATCAGCTACAACGATTTTACCTTTTCACCATGACATTGTGAGCAAAGATTGGCATGTTTTAACGTTTTTCAAACATAAAACTGCTGTAGAAAATTTTCTTTTGCGATATCAGGCTACAACAAAAAGGTTTTGGATCTGAAAAGGCTTTAGAATGATTAAAAAAAATACGTGATTAGATGACATGCCTCATCAGCTAAAGAATCGAAGATTCTTAGAGAAATTCCTTACTCCTATTTTAGAAATGACAGAAATATTCTATCCTTGCACACAAGCAATAATCCATCTTTTATACATCATAGATAAACTTAACAACTTACTTACCTTGGGATCAACGGACGTTTAGCAATGCTCATAAATGAGATGAGCTTGTCAGTCAAACTCATAACACCACGTATACCACCCACAGCAAAGCAACTATTCTAACCAGTTTCAAAATGCCCCCTTCTATCCCAATTTTGCCAACATCGCTACCAGCCTGTTCACGGAGTATAAGTTAAGTAGCCTCTTAAGAAAGAAAGAAACTCGAATAAAAATAAAGAGAGAATATGGCAAAATACAAACTATCTGACCTTTCTAATGATCTCAACAATATTGGAAATTCGTTGATATGGCATCACTTTTTACATTGCCTTACATCACTGCCTCACGACACAATTTCCACAAAAATGGCATATGTACACCATCATCGAGCTAATGAAACAAATGTCAAGAGAACATTAACAGTAAATAATCTATATAATCCTCTAGAAGTGAATTTACGTAACTGCACTTCCTCAATTTAAATGTACCAACGATAATCACTACACACAGTAGGTCAAATCACTGAAAACATGTAACAAAACAGAATAAGAAAGTTGATAGGAAATAAGTTCATCGTCAAGAAATTTCAATTTTTCGAAAGATTCATGTAATGAAAGTCGCAAAAGAAGTTATCCAGATTGTAGTACTAGTAGCTGAAACTATCAGGAAAATCGAACAGCGACACGGCATTCAACATGGACAATGCAAAATGTGATGAATGCGTGAAAGTATCGCCACGGTATCCCAAGAGTACGTCAAATATAAAGTTAAACAAAAACCATAACAATGAATTTGTCCTTGCAGTTAACATCCTAACTCCACCTCTAACAATTCAGTCACCACCCAAAAATGAGTACAAGACCATCGTCGTGCTCTCCGGCCAATTCATAACATTTACTTCTTTGTTCTCTTCACCCTTCCCCGGCATACGAAGTCCTGGTAGCAACAGCTGGTCGTCGCAACTGTGCTGAGCACCGTCTCATTAAAGAAACTTCGGCTCGTGCTTTGGGTATCGACCCGGGAGCTAGGACTTCAGTAACAACTCCTACAAAAAATCCAAACGGGCCAAGTTAGTTACCCGAATTGCATGTAATCCAATGCGTAACAGAACTACTACCAATATACCAGTTAACTTACCATCGCCATTCGTCGCATCACAACCCTCCCCCTCTTCATTGTCATCCGCGGCCGCATTCGAGGGCTCTATAGCTCCTGCATCTGACCAATACAACACATACGTAAGTGCACATGCCGTTACATATAATTGAAAAAAAAACCTCGTAAGGGACGTAATACCTTGCACTTCTCTTGCAGCGGCCACTGGCAGGTTGACATTATCCTGGCTTGGAGTAATGTGTGCTGCGTCTGATGAAACCAACATTATAACAATTTCATTATAATAAATGGGGTAACTTTCTAACCGTGCAAAGTCCATGAAGTAATAAATTTAGATTGCACAAATCAAAAAACCACATACCTTGCATATTTCCTATGTCAATTGGGATGTCTTGCTCATCCGGACATGGCTCCGTGGGTCTTCCATAGACGTCTACGTCACAATTTTAACAAGAACAATACTATGTTAGACACTGGTATGATGAGTAATGATGAACGTAGGTTAAAATTGTAAAGCAAAAGCTATACGCAGGAAACATTCATAACTTCTGGTAAAGAACCCGAAACATCGATCTCCGTCTCGATGCCCGTCACAACTATAGCGGTGGTCGGACCAGCTTGGGCCACGAGGGTAGCTAAGAACTCTTGAAGACTTGTATATTTCGAGCTCACGTGCTGTTGGATTTCGAGCTTCACTATCTGGAGTCACATTTCAAATAAGATTCTTTGGTCTAAGAGCAGCTCCTCCACGTCCTCTCTGATCAGGCCTGGTGCAGATATTCCAAATGCTCTTGCCTGTGTCATACTCTGTTGCTCTGGAGAAGGACCCGGCGACGGCAGAGGTGAGGAAGAGGTACCTCCATCTCCTCCACAGGTATCTTCATCGACACCGAATTGAGCACCGTCGGACTTGGAAGTATCCTCACTATCCTCACCATCACGATCGCTGCCCGACGTACCTTCAGATGCCTCATCGTCGAAATCCTCCCTTGCCGCATGTCCACCACCGCCACTGCCATCGTCCGATACATTAAACTGTAGCGCTACAATCTAGAATTGGAACGGAGGATCATTGTATGGCACGAGAGTAAAAAAATAGGGTTGTTGAGCCTCAGTATTAGTGGGACGCAGTGTTGCGTACACGTGGAGCGACAAAGCAAGGTTAAAGTACTCACATTAAAAGGCACAAGATTGTAACGAAACGTTCGAAAAGGAACTTGCGATCTTGTTCTATATATACCTTGACATTCTTGAAGAATGCATCGTACGTACGATGCTGTGGCCATTTTAGTGTCGACCAACAAAGAAGTCTTGGCAATCATTTACCTACTCGCTAAGGAAAATGTTCCCCAACCTCCGGAAGTGCCTCGTACGCCCATACATATTGGAGCAAGAAAGACAAATTAAATTTTGAAAGATTCTAGGCACTACGCTATCGGAGGGAAAAATCAGGCATGGTACAATAATGCAACAAATGTTCATACCTGCATGGAAATGGGAAAGTCGTGGACTATGTAAGTAATCTCCTTTTCCGTCCTCCTCATCGCTTTTGGAAATTTTTTGCCCAATTACCCCGAAATTCGTGCAACAGACGCTTATATCGACCCTAGCCCAAGGGTAAGCAAAAAATAAGTCCAAGTCATCCACAAATGATAGTGTAGGTAAATAGATACCGACATTATTATCCGAAGCATTGAAAACTCCTTCGAGAATTCGAACTAGCCCTAGCTTGTAGCGATCAGCTTAGGGCATCGAAGATCGGGCCATAGCAGACTGGAGTTGAGCCAACGAAATCTTGTCATTGGATTTGAAGTACTTCTCTTTCAACCTCCTCCTCACTAGCAATCGATCCTATTTAGCACCCTCTGGGAAAGCACCGCATCTTAACCCCGTCATAAGCGCGTATTCCTATAGACCGAATCTCATGAGGTGCCCTTGCACGCTGAACCATAGTTCGTAGACCTTATCCGTGCAGCCGGTTCTGACCACTAGCTGCTGGATAAGTTGGGCAGATAATTGAATGTCCAGAACCTCGGCCAGATACCTAAGGGAGGGGTTGCGAAAGTCTTCCCGTTGCTACTCGTCGAAATGGTCCATCACAGCCTTCACGTACTTGAGGTTGCTACGTTGTGAAATTTGGGCCCGCAACCTTGCATATTCCGAAATAGGAAATCCGAACTCCATCATCCCTACAAGGTGAATTGATAAAAATAGAGTTACAGGATGAACATAAACAATTGTAACGTATATAGCAATTTAATGAAGATTTAATGAAGCGAAATAAACAATTGTAACGTATATAGCAATTTAATAAAGCGAAATCATGCACCATAATAGTGATCTGTCGAGAAAAATTAAAATCAACCGTCGATACCGATAAATAATCTGTTGAGACTTGTGGATACCGACGGTTGGAGGGTTAACTGTCGAGAAAAACTGAGGTGAAATCTCGGGTACGACAGTTCGCTGGGATTCGGTCTGTCTGCTAAACTGACATGTGCAAGTGAACTAAATTAACATGCAAGGGTATCGATTGAAATTCACATCGGTTGAAGACGAATGCAAATTACCGTAAAGTAAATCGAAGGAAAAAATAACTGAAAATTAGAAAACTATGCAGAAGGGGGAAGGGGAGAGAAGCTTACAGCGACGGTAGTGACGGACGGCAGCGGGCATGCTATTGCTTTGATATCGAACAGATAAATGTCCTCAACAATTAAACCGGACTACCTGTACATAAGAACAGAACAGTTGTGGCAATCATGCTATTGAACGAAACAACGAATTGAGCTGGGACAATTTATGGAAAAAATCAAGATGAACTAAAAAGTAATTTACAATTTTTCTCCTATGAAATCAATATCATTAATAATTCAGCTAAACAATGGTCTCTCAACAGATGTGTACATTTTATAAACATCTTTCCAAGTATTTTTCAAATTGTACAACAATTGCCTGAAGTATATTATTTTATTTTGATAGGTAATTGCCCGAAGCATAATATAATTTTACAAGTTCCTAAAGTATAATATAATCAACAAGTTCCACATCAAGGTACAAATCTAAATGTTATCTATAAAAGACATTCTAAGAAAAGTATTTTTATTATATTTCTTTTCACAAGTAAAATTACAGTGGAATGTATTGTGCACCTCAGCATGCTTAGGATCAGATATCTAACAAAAATTGGAATACAAAAAGGTTGTTTCCATAAATTATGAAGAAATGCACCACAAGTTACACGGCATTTACTGGAATTTCAAGAATTTTTAACGTAAATACTTCCATCAATAATTTCCTCACTTAAATTGCACAAAGAACTTATGTTACGCACACAAACAATATGGCATTCCTTGAAAATTAAGAGACTTCCATTTAAATTATTTCTCATTTCATTTGCTCAAAACACTCGCATAATCTGAATTTTATATATTGCCCAGATCAAACAATTGATAAAATTTGGATGTAATATGGTGCCTTTGAAGATTAATTAAATATAAATAAATAAATGTGACTCAATACTTGAATTTTTAAATAAAATAATTACTAATATTCCCAAGCAATAATAACAAAATACATTTATATCTAATGCTTAAATTTTAATCATCATTGTTGTATATATATTTTATAAAAAGGACCGTATTTAAAGCTAAAACTTTATTCGAGTGTTGACCTAGTGCTTAAACCAAGATATAAAAATCTTTTTAATATTTAAGCTAGAGTAATACTATTTAAATCATAGATCCTCATGTCCAAAATATCAACTTCTTGGATCTACACATGGACCGATATAAAAATCCTTTATTTCAATAAGTGTCGGTGGTAGGTAGTTTCAAAAGTAATTTCATGATCATAAAATTATTTACGAAACTCCATAATGCGATTAGAATTTAGAACATGTTGATGTTACAAATATAAATTTTTTAAAAAAATAATAATTGCACACCTATAAAATGCAAAAATTAAATTTTATGTTTAAAATTAAATTTTATATGTAGTCTTTATGTTTGCAATGATTTAGGGTTGTGTTCCATTTTTTCTATCTTTTACTATTTCCTTTCAAAAAATCTTGACAAGTCACTGAACAAACGGGGGATAATTATGGGTTGGCCAAAAATAAATAAATAAATAAAAGTATAAAACAAAAATTCTAAACCGATTTATACAACATGGAACTCACGAAAACCCTTTCTGTAGCTTGAGAATAGCAGAGTACGTTTTCCTCCATGAGCCAACAACATTGATTCCAATATAGTTAAAAAAATTTACACGGGAGCGACAAAATGGAAAAAAAAAAAACACCGAACCTAAAGATATCTTATAGGACCTTTGACGCCGAACGTTTTGCCGGTGGTCTTTGACGGTGGGGAGATGGACGATTGCAGCAAAACTCAATTTCGTCGACAGCTAAGCGATGGTCGATTTCAGTGAGATTGGGGATTTTGTGTCTGTCGGTATGTCTTCCTTCCCTTTGTTTTCATTTCATGTCTTATTTTTTTTTTCTTTTGGGGTTTGGTTTCCAACATTAATTGTCATTTCATCTGACAATTAAACTATTTTGGTACAAGGACACAAAAGGTATTCTAATGATTCAAAGGGGCAAAATTATCCTAAATTGACATTTTTGATAAACAATTTAAGAGGTGACATTTTTGATAATCCATACCCAAATTTTGACACCCAATGAAATATCCTCATGAAAATTTGTGTATTTATCTCATGTTTGACCCTTTTCGTTTGTGTGTGAACAACCTTCCCAACTGTTGGCCCACACTTTACGAAATGAATGCTTAAAGAGTTAATGTTTCGCTATTTCTATCTCGAGTTCCTTCTTGTTTCGATTCTAGTTCTAAAGTTTTTATGAGGCTAATATACTAATCCCTATTTATGAGTTCTAGCAAAAGACATTGCACAACTAAGGCTACCCATTAGGAAAAAGTTGTCTACGCTAATGTGTGGAGCTGACTTTGAATAATCTAACCCTCTGTACCACCGTTATGTTGGAGACGATCAACCATGTATTGTAACCCCCAAATGATTTGGTTTGGGCGAAATTTGAATTTAGGTTGGCAGTAGACTGCAGATTTTCGTGTAACCTCTAATGATCAAATGAGCTCCGATTGATATGAAATTTTAACATGTGACAAATTGGACCATAGTCTACATGATGTAAAAAAAGTTATCATGCAAATGGATACCGTCATCCATTAGGCACCGAACCACCTGTTTAACTGTGTTTGACTTAAGATTTTGACATGTGAAAATTTGGGTTAATGGACGATGATGATCTACGAACTTACAGGCTCAAGTGCATGGAAAATAAAAGAAATTAGGTCCAAACTAAGTACCCAATTTTTTTTGCAATGAATCTAATACTCAAAACAATAACTTAATTAAAATGGATAAAATATTGAGGTTGCCTTCAAACGAAGGCTAGTTTAAAGTCATTAGCTTGAATTTTTGCAAGTATCATGGAGGTTTGAGCCGGGCTTTGGAAGATTTGCATTGCTTCCAAGTGCTAGCTTCGCTTTCACTCTCCAAACATTAATTCAAATTCTTCGTCCTCTTATTCTCGATCAGTCCATCTACTTTACTTCCAGTTACCTTTACTAGTTGAGCTATAGTTTTTTTACTATGCTGGACATTACTTAGAAAGCCTCTACCGTGTTTTGTTCCCTAAGCTCACTTACACACTGAAAAAAATTCAATGCGTAGTTTCAGTATTCAATATATATTCTTCAATAATCTCATTTTTCAATCCTTCAACCATTTCATTTTACCAAGTAGCAGGAGCGAATCCAAGAGTTTGAGTCAGCATGGATGATCGTTAACCGTCTATCGTCAGCTGCAATAAATTATTAAGAGATTGTTCGGTACCCATTTTTTGCAAAAAAATGCATTTTGAAATAGTGATCTGATTGAGAATGTGTGGCTAAAAATAAAGAAAATTTTTGAATTTGTGTGTAATATTATGTTATTGAAGAATGTGTGGTTGAAAAGAGGAGATAAAAAATGTATTTTGAAAAAATGGGAATCAAACAAGTCTCAAAGTTTAAATATAACAATTATTTTGTTCAAATTGAACATATATAATTCTGTTATAAGAATAAACCGGACTCATCAAATGACATTGTTTCCATGTTTTGTATAATTTAAAGGAAGAGCGCGGATTCGAATCTTTACAATTATTCTTACATTAAAACAGTTAAAACCTAACAAATATTATTTTGTTAAATTTAGTGTGAAAATTTAAGAAGTGCCATAATGGTCAAGCTTACAATAATCATTACGAGAAGTCATAGGTTCGAATCCCCTTCGGTCCCCCTCCCTATTGAATTTTGGTGAAAATTGTAGAATAAAAATATTACACAACAAATTTCTTGGTAAGGGATATAAACCGGGACTTCCAGTATGTATATGCAAGTTCTAACCAACTGAGCTACAAGAGATGTTTGAAAATAAAATGAATTATCAACAATATAAGCTAAAAATTTAATCTATTGTCAACAAAAAAAATTGCTCTCGACGGATCCAGCACATGCAGTCGCGAGTGCTCGTCAGGTGCTAGATTCACCCCTGCCAACTAGTGTAAGCCAAATTAGTCAATTTGCTTCTGGTGTATGCTTGATGCTTTGCCAGACAAGATGAGTGACATGTTTTTCCTCAAAATTGTATCGCATTTCATCACATCAGTGGGGGCTCTACCAGCAGCTAAAAATGGTCACTAATGATGAATAGCGTGCTTTTTTCTTCTTCAACTTCGAAGACCAAAAAGGCTACCAAAAAGATAAAATCGTCCATTTTATTAAAGCGTTTTCAATTATTCAAAGTGGATATTTTACTGACTGTTTTATTGGATGAACTAAAACTGTAGTAGGCTTAGGCTCTCTCAATCCTTATTTCCTTTTGATAGATGGAGGAATTAATTTAATAATAACACCAAGATCACACAAAGCTTAATCAACATTAGAGAAATGCATTGGATCCTTGATCTTTAGAAAGAAGTTTATTTTGTAAAATTGCACAGCTTTTGTTGTTGTGTGGCACAAATCCCTTGTAATTTGGTGTTTAATTGGATAAAGGAAGTCTAAGGAGATTTGATTTGATAGTCCAAATTGATAAAGATAAAATTTTGTCATGGATTAGGAGTTTGGCTTGGAAAAGGACTTTGAGATGAAGAAAAAGATTTTGGAGGCATTATTAACTGAAATTGGTCGTTGCAATGCCCGTAGAAGAACTAAAGTGGAATCTCATATCTTTGATTACACTTGACTCAAAGGGTTATAGATACGTTGGTGAAGATGGAGTTATGAAGATAAGCCTGAGTGCTCTTGTTGTCATGAAGATACATCAAAGCTCTTCGCAGTTGCACATTTTGTAGGGCTCTAGAGTTATAGGGAATGCAACAGTTTTTACTTCTTCTTTGATAGATGAGGAAGTTACAAAGTTTTAGCATTTATGGTTTAGACATATGAGTGAGAATGTATGGTACAGTTAAATAGGAGGGGACTTATTAATGAGCAGAAGACCAATAGGAAGAAGTTTTGTGAGCATTATGTCTTTAGGAAACATAAAAGGGTCAAAATTTCTAAAGAAAGACACAATACGAAGGAAAAACTTGAATATATTTATTCAGATCCTTAGGGACCGGCTAGGGTATCTTTTAAAGAAGGTGCTTATTACTTGTTCACATTGATTAATGATTTCATCAGCAAAGCATGGGTACTATTCTTGAAATAAAAGAGTTTTGTGTTTGGAACTTTCAAGTAGCGAAAAACAATTATAAAAAAGCAGACAAAATAGTCTACACACAAATAATAAGATTGGAGTTTTGTTCAGATTAATTCAATAATTTTTGTATGGGTGAAGGTATCTTTAGACATTTGAATGTGCCTGGAACTTCTCAACATAATAGTGTAGCATGGAAAATGTTCGTTGTATGCTTTCAAATTCTAGGTTACCTAAGAATTTTTGAGCCAAAACTGTTACTACAATTTGTTTTCTAATTAATTGCCCAACTTCAATTGCTATTGAAAAAAAAAAAAGAAACCAACAGAGGTATGGACTGGTAAACCTTCTTGCTATTCTGATTTGAAAATATTTGGGTGCCCTGCTTATACTCACGTGGATAATGGGAAGTTAGAGCCTATGTCTAGAAAGCGCATCTTTCTTGAGGATAAATCAGGTATGAAGGGAAATAAATTATGTTGTTCTGAGATAGAAAGTTTGTGGTTAGTAGAGATGTAAAGTTTTATGAAGTTTCTATGGTTCATGGTCTAACTCGTGGGAAATCAGGAAAAATTGAAGAACGAAATTATTCAACTCAGGTCGAGTTGGAAATTGGTTTAGAAAAATAATTAGAAGTTTTAGGATAGTCTAATTCAGAGCTAATAGATAGTAACACTTTGTTTACTCCACTAGCAACACTGTAGTATTCAATTATTAAGGATAGACCTCGCAGACATATTAGACTTTAACAAAAGCAAATTTGCTAGCTTATGCACTAACTGTGGATGACAGTATTGATTCCATTGAGGAGGCTAGTACATATTTAGAGGCAATCGGTTGCATTGACTCCATCAAATGGTTGATCGCTATGTATGAGGAAATTGAGTCATTGAATAAAAATAATATTTGTGACTTAACGAAATTACCCAGGGATAAAATGGTTGTTTGCTGCAAATAGGTGTTTAAAAGAAAGGAAGGTACATTAGGGATTGAAAATGTAAGGTATAAGGCCAGATGGTAGCAAAGGGCTACAGTCGGATTCTAGATGTTGACTTCACAGATCAATTAGAGCTTTACTTGGGGTTATGGTTAAGAATAACTTGGAGCTTGAGCAAATACATGTCAAGACAGCATTCTTATATGGAAAACTTGAGGAGAGCATTTATATGCAACAACTAGAGGTTTTTATAGTTTTTGAAAAGGAAAAACTGTGTGCTTGTTGAATTAGTCCTTGTATGGACTGAAGCAGTGGACCAGTGGTATAAAAAGTTCGACTTATTCATGACTACTCATAATTTCACTTCAAGTAGTTACGATAGTAGTGTGTACTTTAGAAAGGGAAATAGTGGATCAATTACGTATTTGTTATTATATGTTGATGATATGCTAATCGCAACCAATGATAAAGCAGAGAAAAGTAAAAAGTCAATTTTGTGAGAAGTTTGAGATGAAAAGTTTAGGAGCAATAAGGAAAATTCTTGATATGAAAATCTTGAGGGTTAGGGCAACTGGAAGATTTTATTTGTGTCAGAAGGGGTACATTAAAAAGGCTCTTCACAAGTTCAATATGCTAAATGCAAAGGAAGTCAGTACTCCCTTTCCTACCCACTTTAAATTAATATCTGGCTTCAGTCCTTAGTCAGATGAGGACATTGATTATATGTCTTGGATTCCTTATTACACTACAATTGGTTTGCTAATGTATGTTATGATTTGTACGAGATCGGATTTGACATATCCAATCAGCGCATTTAGTAGATACATAACAAATCCAGGTAGGGAACATTGAAAATCAGTATAGTGAATATTTAGATACTTGAGACGCTCTACTAATACTTGTTTGCATTTTTGAAGAAATTCAGATGGAGTAATTGAGTATGTATATTCATACTATACAGAGGATTTTGATAAGAGGAGATCACTTGCAAAGTATATGTTTACACTTGAAGGATGTGCTATCAGCTAAAAAGCTACTTTGTAGAGTACAGTAGCTTTGTCTACAATAGAGGCAGAGTACATGGCCATTACAAATGCATGTAATGAAGTTATACGGTTAAGGGATTGATCGGTGAAATCAGTGAAGACTTCTATAGTAATGGGACCAAACTAATTTTATTACTATAAAAACGTTATAACTTAATACACGTGTTAAAAAAATATTATTTTGACTTAATCTATAGTATAAGTAGTAGAAAGATAAAATATGTACTATATTAATAGTAAATCAATGGAGCATTTATAGACATTGATAAAAGATATAGGCCCAATTTTAGAATACTAGAACATGTATCTATGTAGTGCTGAAAATAAACAAAGTCACATTAAAAGACTAAAATTTTGCATTCCCTAAATAAATTCCCTAAACAACTTTTGATAAATATTCGATTTTTTTTAGAATTTTAATGTAACATAAATATATATATTTTTTGCAAAATATAGATAATTATTACTAAGTCAAGGCAAGTTTCTTAAAACGGAACCTAGAAATATATAATTTATTACACTGTGGAATTTATTTTTATTTATAACTTACCCAAAATGGTACCAAAATTATTTATAATTATATGGAGAGCATTCCTATTTAGAGTATTACTTTGTTATGTCTTACTCAACATATAACTTTCATGCCTTCCAAAGTGTGAAATGGAGAAACTTTTAAGAGCTTTAATCACTATGATGTGATTGGAAATGTTGAGGACTAATCTATTCTTTTTATCTTTTAATCTGGGTGACTATGAAATCCATAATGCATTTAGGTACACAGGAGTAGTTTATTGGAAATCATTGAACACTACACAATTGTTTTTATATAGAGATAATTATAATTAATCGGTGTGATTATGAAATCAAATAAGAAAAAAAAATTTTGAATTTAAGCATAATATTATTTTATTGAAAATTTTGTGATTTAAATAATATTAGAACACTGGTTAAAATTGCATTTTTCGGAAGAATGAGGCTCAGACAAGGATAATTAGCCGTTATACTATAGTCAACAAACCAATGTATATATTACACTCGATCTTCTTCTAGATGACAAATTCACAATTGTGAGCCAACTTTTATAGTAGAAAATTAATTCATAATTCTTTACACTTTTTAGCCCCTGTTTGATGAGCCTTTTTTTTTTTAACTCTTTTTTCACGTACTTAATTTTGATTATACACTTACGCAATAAAATATTCTGTACATAAATTCAAAAAAAAAATTTTACTTTTTAATCACACATTCGTCAAAAAATTATTATTCATAATATTATTTTTCCCAAATAATAATCGTCAAACATAAGCTCAACCAACAAACCAATGTCCACAATCAATCTCTTATGGATGCAAAATTCACAATCATGAATCAACTTGATATAAAAATAAAACTTTAGTTATTTGTTTTCAAAAACGTTAGAATTAACTAGTTTGATATCCTTTAATGTGTGAAAATTAATGGCCCTGATTTTGATACATCATGAATGTGCATGTGAACAACTTTAATGAGATTTGAGAGGGTGTTTGAGCCCCATTTTTATGAACAATGTATTTTTGAATAGTATATTGATAGAAATGTGTGATTGAAAAATAAAAAAAAGTTTTTGATTTATGTTTTGTCAAAAATTCAACTTCAAACAATTCCGGTTAAAATTGAATGGACTACTCACTATCATAATCCCATTTCCAGAATTACCCTTGTACTCATTATCCCTAATTGGCATTAAGCTCTGTGTCCCACACACCAAAAAAAAAAAAAACGCCGGGCCCCTCAAGTGTGAGGGTTTGGCAGAGGTCTGTAACGGGTAGCAGCGCTCCCCTAATTAAGCCTCCTTTTTAATTGCAGTTGAGGGTAATATCGGTATGCCAAAATATGGAAATGCAATTATACTTGAACGGTCAACTGAAGACGAGGAATTGCTCCCACCACTTCACCGACACACAATCAGTGCGGGCCCACCATTGGAGGAAGCGAAAATGAGTTTTCATTAGGGCTGGGCAAATCTCCCGAACCGAACCGACCGAACCGAATCCGAACCCGAACCGAACCGAACCCGACGGTTCTTGTCAAATTAAATACCCGAACGGGTATCTGAATTGAGAACCGACGGGTACGGTTCGGTTCTCGGTTCTAGATCAAGAACCGAAGAACCGAATAAGAACCGAATATTTCTAATTTTTTTTATATTGAGTAAATCAAATTATTTTAATTTTAATTTTTTCTAAACAAATTAACAATTTCTAAATTCAAATTTTTGGCCAAATAATTTGTTTCATTTCTAATTTTTTAATTTTTGACCCAATTATTCATTTTATTGTTTCATTTCTTAGCCAAACAAGATCAAATCCACTAAATAACCCTAAACACCAACACTAAAGTGCATAACGTT